>NC_041399.2:109529172-109709172 GCF_900747795.2 Erpetoichthys calabaricus | reverse complement strand
AGAGATATATATATATATAGATAGATAGATAGATAGATAGATAGATAGAGATATATATATAGATATATGTGTATGTATGTAGATACGTATATATGTGTGTATGTATGTAGATATGTATATATATGTTTAGATATGTAAATATGTATATGTATATATATGTGTCTGTATGTGTATATATATATATATATATATATATATATATATATAGGGCGGCACGGTGGCGCAGTGGGTAGCACTGCTGCCTCGCAGTTGGGTGATCTGGGGACCTGGGTTCACTTCCCGGGTCCTCCCTGCGTGGAGTTTGCATGTTCTCCCCGTGTCTGCGTGGGTTTCCTCCGGGCACTCCGGTTTCCTCCCACAGTCCAAAGACGTGCAGTTTAGGTGGATTGGCGATTCTAAATTGGCCCTAATGTGTGCTTGGTGTGTGGGTGTGTTTGTGTGTGTCCTGCGGTGGGTTGGCACCCTGCCCAGGATTGTTTCCTGCCTTGTGCCCTGTGTTGGCTGGGATTGGCTCCAGCAGACCCCCGTGACCCTGTGTTCGGATTCAGCGGGTTGGACAATGGAAGGATGGATATATATATATATATATATATATATATATATATATATATATATATATATATATATATATATATATATATATATATATATATATACACAGTGGAACCTCGAGATACGATTACCTCTGTATACGAGAAATTCAAAATACGAGGAAAGTATGAGCAAAAAATTTAGATCTAAATGCGAGCATTGGCTCGCGTAACGAGCCACGAGCCAGGCTGTGGGTATAGCTCGCGGCTTAGCGAAGAAGAAGCACCGGGGATTGTCATCTGTTTTTTAAAGACTGCGTCCTTTTGACGTTTTAACCACGTGTTAAAGGATTGTTATTCTTGTGTATTTTAAACCTCCACTTCACAACTGTTTTAAGGATTATTTATTTAAAGATTTATTGAATGCTCTACTGCACTTTGGGCACCTGTTTTGATTCTTTTAATAATCAGTTATATTATTTACCAGTGTTATTTATTAAAGGTAGACTACAGTATATATAATTTATCAGTGTTATTTGTTAGGAAAATTGATTTTTATGTTAATATATTTGGGGTGCGGAACGGATTAACTGGATTTCCATTATTTTCAATGGGGAAGTTTGTTCTAGATACGAGAAATTCGCTATACAAGCTCAGTGCTGGAACGAATTAAACTCGTATCTAGAGGTTCCACTGTATATATATGTGTGTGTGTGTATGTATGTGTGTATATGTATGTGTATATATATGTTGATATATGTATATATATGTGGATATGTATATGTATATATATATGTATATATGTAGATATGTGTATATGTAGATATGTATATATAAGTATATATGTTTATGTATATATATGATAACATAACCTCTTTAACACACTACTTCTCCGCTGCGAAGCGCGGGTATTTTGCTAGTAAATATATATGATACACAAATTTGCAGAAAATAAATTTATCCAAAAACATTACAGCATATATGGCTGAAATGTACTGCAGATCAGGTGGAAAGAAAACATCTTTTTGAAAAATTGAAATCCTTGGGACAGGGGGTAATTACCATCGAAAGTGTATTAGGACATTATTGGAAATATATTTTAAAATGTTTATTAGAATTTTTAAAAAGTTTTGGACTTTTTGATACTGATTTTTTTATCCCCACCCAAAACGGTAAAGGTATGCTTCCTGAGTCTATACTTCACACTCCAGCTCAGTAGGTGGCAGTAATGCACCTTTATGTTGGTCTAACAACCACCATAAAAACTCAGAAGAAGGAGATCAAGTTTTGCAAGAATCAAACTGTTTGTGAAGAAAAGCCAGAGTTGCAGAGGTGGTTTGGATCAATTGTTGTGAATAAGGTTAAATAATGATGGAAAGATCATATGGGGTCCAGGGAGATTGGTGAACAAATGGATTGAGGCATGGCCCTCCGTAAAAAGAAACAGATTCTGTTCCGAATGTTTGATTTTATTGAAATCAAATAACATTCCATACAAATAAATCAAGTTTTGCAAAAATAGGTTCGAAAACAAATCAATCCCCACCCCTGAAAAAGAGAGCTAAGCCAGCACAGTAAAACTTTAAGCTAGTTAAAATAAGTAAAAAGGGGCGGCACGGTGGCGCAGTGGGTAGCGCTGCTGCCTCGCAGTTGGGAGACCTGGGGACCCGGGTTCGCTTCCCGGGTCCTCCCTGCGTGGAGTTTGCATGTTCTCCCCGTGTCTGCGTGGGTTTCTTCCGGGCGCTCCGGTTTCCTCCCACAGTCCAAAGGACATGCAGGTTAGGTGGATTGGCGATTCTAAATTGGCCTTGGTGTGTGGGTGTGTTTGTGTGTGTCCTGCGGTGGGTTGGCACCCTGCCCAGGATTGTTTCCTGCCTTGTGTCCTGTGTTGGCTGGGGTTGGCTCCAGCAGACCCCCATGACCCTATGTTCGGATTCAGCGGGTTGGGAAATGGATGGATGGATGAAAATAAGCAAAAAGATAAATTAATAAATGGATAAAGATAAATGGAATAAAAGAGGGGAGAGAACCTGTTTCCTCAATTTAAATGCTTATTATAACATGTTATTGATTAGATCCTGCCAGATTTTGAAAAAGTTTTTTTCTAATTTCAAATAGTATATAACATCAGTTACCCATTAACTTAGAATAGGAGAGTTAGGATTCTTCCAGATGAGCAAGATAAGTCTACATGACAGTAGTGCAGTAAAGGCAATTACAATTTGTTTGTCCTTCTCCACTTTAAGCCCATCTGGAAGTACCCCGAACACAGCTGTTAGTGGATTAGGAGTGATTGTGACACCAAGGCTGTCTGAAAAGCATTTAAAGATTTTGGTCCAAAATTATGTTAATTTGGTGCAGGCCCAAAACATTTGGCCCAGTGAGGCTGGAACTTGATTGCAGCGTTCGCAGGTTGGATCTTGCCCTGGAAATATTTTGGACAATTTTAAGTGAGACAGATGCACTCAATGTACTGTAATTTTGAGTTGAATAATTCTATGCTTTGCGCATATGGAGTTCAAGTGAATTCTGTACATTGCTGTGACAATGCGGGTTCTGCTCCATGCTCCCATCTTACTTCTGGGAGCTCACGATCCCAACACTGTCAGTGATGTCACCGGTGTGCTGGACAGTGAGACACAACAAAGCAAGGGGATGGTGCAAAAAATGTGAAGTACGTTTATTTAAAACAGCAAAATCAAAAACAAAGTATTCAAATAAATAGTGCAGTGCTTCAAATAAGTCATTAAATAAATAATCCAATAAAACAGGTGAATCTGTGGAGGTTAAAAACACAATAGAAAAATCCTTTTAAAACTAGGTTAAAAACAATGACTGGAAGCAATCTTTTCTTAAAACTCCGAGTCTTTCTTCTCCCTTACTGGCGGCCCCACTGTTTCTCCCATATGGGCCCTGCAACAGGGGAGTCGTCTTACCAGTAAAATGCAGCTCCTTTCAATTCTGGTCCAGTAGCCCTCCGATCCCCGGCTACGTCGGGCTCCAGCCGGACTGAGACTATTTATGGTATCTGTAGTGCATCTGTAAATGCATTAGATTGTGTCTTGTCTTCTTTAAACTCAGTAGAATATAAGGATTTATAGTAGTCCCTAAATGTGTGCATTATATTTTTATGGTCAACGATTTTCTCTCCGTTTATGTTGGTGATTGCTGGGATTTTGAACTTCTTGTTTGTGGATTTGTTGAGCTAAGATCTTATTAGCTTTCTCTCCATGTTCATAATAATGATGTCTTGATTTTAAAATCAGTTGTTCAGTTTCTTTATTTTTTAAGAGGTTGAGTTCTGAATGCAGAGCCTGCTTTTCCCATGAAGTGCCTCACTTGGACACCTGGCATGTTCTTGATTTATTTTTGATCTGTTCTGAATATATTTTTAATACAGATGTAAGTCCACTTACTAGTGTTTATACTGGACAATGATATATAACTAATTTTAAGGTTATATTTAACTTAACAAATAATGCTGATACACATTTACATCTAGTTAATGTGACAAACTGTCTAGAAATTTGGAAGCAAACTATATATTTTTGTCTTATTAAAGAGGGTATTAATTAACTGTACTAATCAAAAATAAAGACATTTTTCATGTAAGAACTCTTAATGTTAACTCTTAAGGTTGGTCCTGTGATTTTGCAGAGGAGTATAAAATTAGATTACTCAGGGAGTTTCCCATTTGAGATTGAGGGAAGGTTTTGTTTAGAGATATTGAAGATCATTTGAAGAGAGTTAAGATTATGAAAACATAAGAACAAGTTAGAAACCTGGCTGTATCCTCAATTATCGTTTCAAATGCCTGATTATGAAGTGGTACTATATGTTGTGAGAATTTGGGTTTAGTGTTCTACATTTGTGAAGGAAAGTCTGGTTTCAATGTGTTTCAGTGGAACATTGACTCAGATAATTAGAATTAATATTTGTTTAAAATTCATGTGAGAAGTTGGCTGCTGAAGGGTTGGTCATTTATTCTGGCAAGTTTAATTTCTGTGGAGATATTATGAGTGGCATTTTATGAGGCAGCACAGCAATTGATTCTAATGAAAAGGCTTCAGAGGAATTTATGACTTAAAAAGAGGAAGAATTTATCTAGGAGAGAAACATTTTATTTGAGTCTGACTATGGCATCATCTTTCCTAGCTGAAAGTACTAATGAAAGGCTGTTAATGATATGTTTTGAGTAATCATTTCCCAATATGTTTTGTGATCAGTACACTTTTATTTTTTTCTTTGTCCTTGCTGCCTGAATGCCTGAATATATACACTTTTGCATCATTTTGGGGTTTTATTACCCAAGGATACCAAATTTCCTATTTTTTTCATTTGAAGCTTCCTAATTAAGCTGATTTTTTTTTAACAGCATGCCTCAAGGGCATATTTCTTTTCATATGGGTGCTCTTTTGTGACATTTGCATCCAGCCATCACCCTGGTACTGTTACCCAAAATTCCCTGGGTGGCGTTATGTTTCTAATGTTGTATGCACAACTGTATACAGATCAGCCTGGGCATTTCCAGGGTATCCAAATTTGCATATAAAGACCTTGCTTTGTGACTTTCTGAAAGACTACTTTTTGCTAATAAGACTTTTGGTTATTGAATTTGCTCCTCCCGTCTCTTGTTAATTTCCTGATTTGTGATTAGGTTTTGACAAAAGATTATGGGCCTCTTGGTTCTAACTCCTGCCTTTTCCTGACTGCATGCATCTCCTGGTCATTTTCCTCACATCTAAACTGCCTTGCTCAAGTCAGTACAGTACCATGTACAGTAAATTTGGAGTTATTGTGCTGACAGGAATAAGTATTTCTGAGTAAATGGTGTTTGAAGAGGGGAAGATTTTAATATTTTTATAATGTTACCAATTGCTTATTCAGGGCTGTCTTCAGGGGCCTATTTAGATATTTTATCAAACAGTAATTACATTATTTCAGTCTATAAACAAAGCTGTTCTATTAAAGTCGGCGAGAAATGAAATGAAATGTGTTCCTTGGTGGACTACAGAATGTAAAGAGGCAATTAGAAAAATAAAACATTTCACTTTTTAAAATATAATCTGACTTTGGGGGCCTTATCAGATTATCAGAGGAAGAGAGAGGAATTGAGAAAGATAATAAAGAATGCAAAGAGGATAACTTGGAGGGGGTTGTTTGCAGTTCACTTGTGCAATAGATGGGTATGGATCTGATTTAGCGAATTGTTAAGGGAAATCTGTCTTTGATAGAGGGAGACCGTGGTTGTTATTAATAAAAAAGGGCAATGTTTCAGGAATGCTTTTGCATAAATTCATTGCTTAGATAATGACGTTTGTTTACTGTTGAAAGTGTCAACATATGATGGCAAGATTTACAAATACAGGCAGTCCCCGGCTTACGTACAAGATAGGGACTGTAGGTTTGTTCTTAAATTGAATTTGTATGTAAGTTGGAACAGGTACATTATTTTAATAAATGCTATTGTTGACCAGCTGTAACCAGGTGCTCTGCCAATGAATGATGGAGTTTCACCTCTCTCTGACCTTTTTATTATTTCTATTTTATTTTCCATGGTGATGGATTTTCTCTTCTTTACTTTATCACCAGTACTTGCATCATATTTGTGTTTCAGAGACATTGTTGAAGAGTGAAGACAAAAGATTAAGATGAGCTCTTCTGCACAGCACTGTACACGCTATCACAGCAGGAAGGCACCCCTCATCAGCACGTCTGGTATACTGAACGAGAGGCAACTTCCTGCTATGTACGTAACAGTAAAAGCAGACTTGCTATTGAGAATGAATGGGGGCAGCAAGGGGCAGTTCACCACCCGCCCACCACACAGTCACCTCCACTTGCATACAGTATGCTGCCTGCAGGTTCAGCCGACCGAGAACGAACAGAGGCGATTAGTGAATTGCCCACCACCGCCCCCATTCAACAGGCAGCCACCTGAGGCACACTACAATGCTGCCCCCCGCCACCCGATTTACCCTCAATGGCCTCCGTTCAGCCACAACCGGGTCACCGCTTGCAGCATCACCATCCGCCCACCAAGAATGAACGGTGGCAGCCATTTGAGGGACACTGCAAGGCTGTGTGGTGGGCAGGCAGTGAAATGCCCCCCTCTGCCCCATCCAGCCTCCGTCCAGTCAGGAGCAGTATCTGCGGCGGTGTGGTGGGCGTGCAGCGAACCACCCCCTCCACTTCATCAAGCCTCCGTCCTGCACACGAGCGATTGCCATGCACCCAGCCACCCACTGAGAATGAATCAACCAGAGCCGCCCGAGGGACACTACACTGCACGAGCAGCGAAATTGCCATCCTCCAGCCTCCATCCAGCCACTGCTTGCAGCATCCCCAGGCTGGAGATGACGGAGCGACAGTTACTGAGGAGCCTGCATCACGTCCCCGAGACAAATGAAGGAGCAGCTGCGGCCCCGTTTGTAAGTTGTATGTCGGATGTCCATAACTCAGGTACTACCTGTATCTGTGAAAAATGAAGCTTATTACATTAGAGCATAAGTTCACTCTGGGCGGCATGGTGGCGCAGTGGTAGCGCTGCTGCCTCACAGTTAGGAGACCCGGGTTCGCTTCCCGGGTCCACCCTGCGTGGAGTTTGCATGTTCTCCCCGTGTCTGCGTGGGTTTCCTCCGGGCGCTCCGGTTTCCTCCCACAGTCCAAAGACATGCAGGTTAGGTGGATTGGTGATTCTAAATTGGCCCTAGTGTGTGCTTGGTGTGTGGGTGTGTTTGTGTGTGTCCTGCGGTGGGTTGGCACCCTGCCCGGGATTGGTTCCCTGCCAATTGTTGGCTGGGATTGGCTCCAGCAGACCCCCGTGACCCTGTGTTCGGATTCAGCGGGTTGGAAAATGGATGGATGGATGGATAAGTTCACTCTGGTTGAGTGCAAACTAGTCATTAACAATGCTAAGAACACAGTAGTGGGACTAGATTGGTTTCTAATGAAATGATTAAGAAATTATCAGATGCAGTATTAATCATTATACTATAAATGTACACCAAGATATGGAGCTCATCATGAAGACTAGTAAAAGGCAATACTATTTCTATTGAAGTCCTTTTTGGGAAAGGCAGATAATATAGACCTATTATAAAAATCATGGGAAAAAAACATAAACTTCTTGACATGGCTGAATTTGGTTAAAACAAGGAGGTGGAAAAGGCAGCTTTAGTGCAAGTAAGTGTATTAAATAGGCCAGGGTAAAAATATTGAATTTCTGATTGTTATTCTTTGTTTAAACAATTTGATATTGATTCTCAAAGTCTCCAGACTGATCTTGTGAATCTCTATCCTGCTTAATTAATATATGTAGATTTTTGCTTATCTTTGCTTTTGGCATCCAATCAAATAGATGTCATTAATGTGCATGTTAAGGCTTACTACAGAAAAAGCACTGTCTCATCGGTGCCTTCGACACTTAATAGGATGTTTCAACTTAGTATGGATTCAATTGGTGTGTCAGTGAAGAACTGGATTAAAGCAAAGCCATATGTAAGTTGTGCATCTCAAAAGTTAAGCACTGTTGTAACACAACAGATATGAGAAATCATTTATCCCGATGCCACTCATCCACTTAATCTCAGTCGACATCCAAACGAGTAGAGCCTAAACAATCTACACTGGACATGCCAGATAACTTCAAGCTTCTGTTCACTTCACCTCGTACCCAAAAAAATAGCAATCTATCAGTGTTAATTTTGTTGATAAAAACTAAGACGAAAAATACTTGTCAATGACATTTTTTCGGTGACTATAATGGAACAAAAATTAAATAAAAATGCTCTTTTAATCTCAAACTAAGACCAATGCTTTTAAAATCATTGATGAAAACTAAAATGAAAGTGTTACAAAGAAACAACTGGACAATGAGTGATGTGAAGCTCATTGCAAATCTCTAATATGGATGACATGGTCCACCTACAAATAGAGTATGAATGCAATGGTGCAATTTTAAAAACTTATATGCATGCTTGAAATTGGATAAGCACAAGTTTAGGTGCCATCAGGAAATCATCAGCCAGCCATTCTGCCAAAAAAAGCCAGCACACAGACTTGCACAGGATTTTGTTATTGCTAGTTTTATCCCTTTACGAGTTACTTAAGAAACAGATTTGTGCAACTTTCAGATTGCAATCAGATGTGCTCAGTCTCTTTTGTGAGTTTTAACTGTTTAGCTTATAGTGTCATGTATTTGTTACAGTGGATGAAATGATGGTGGAATTAATCACTTATACAGTATTCTGCATAGTCCCAATAAATGAACGGTAGCTTCACATTCGTTCTTTGTTTGTAATGAGCACATCTACGCATGTTCATCCATGCATCCATCCATTTTGTAACTGATGGATACAGTTCAGGGTTGTGGGTTAAACCACTGTACACGTATCCACTTACATATATGGGTATGATGGCAGTGATGACAACAGCCTTCTTCGTCCTAGCGGCTATCCCGCATCGGTGCAAAGTCTGCTGTCTGGCACACATTTCCACTTGGCATGGTTGAGAGCATCCTTGGGGGCAATGTCAGTATGCTTCATGCTGTCCTTAATTCGATCCATCCACCACTGCTTCGGTTGGTCTCATGGTTCCCAATCGAGTGGGCTGAGATGGAGTGCAGTTTGCACCACTGATTCGTTGGCATTGATGACATGACCATACCATCAGAACCTGGCCTTATGCATCTTCCCAGTGATGGGCGCAACACCCACCATCCGTCAGACATCTTCATTCAAGTTAGGTGATCCCTAGCAACCTTCAGATCTTCATTTCCATGGCTTGGAGGAGCGGCTCGTGTTTCACATTCACTGGCTAACGTTCACATTCATTAATCACCGCTTTATACAGTGCATCTGGAAAGTATTCACAGCGCATCACTTTTTCCACATTCCACAGCCTTATTCCAAAATGGATTAAATTCGTTTTTTTCCTCAGAATTCTACACACAACAACCCATAATGACAATGTGAAAAAAGTTTACTTGTGGTTTTTGCAAATTTATTAAAAATAAAAAAACTGAGAAATCACATGTACATAAGTATTCACAGCCTTTGCTCAATACTTTGTCAATGCACCTTTGGCAGCAATTACAGCCTCAAGTCTTTTTGAATATGATGCCACAAGCTTGGCACACCTATCCTTGGCCAGTTTCATCCATTCCTCTTTGCAGCACCTCTCAAGCTCCATCAGGTTGGATGGGAAGTGTCAGTGCACAGCCATTTTAAGATCTCTCCAGAGATGTTCAATCGGATTCAAGTCTGGGCTCTGGCTGGGCCACTCAAGGCCCAGTTGTCCTGAAGCCACTCCTTTGATATCTTGGCTGTGTGCTTAGGGTCGTTGTCCTGCTGAAAGATGAACCGTCGCCCCAGTCTGAGGTCAAGAGCGCTCTGGAGCAGGTTTTCATCCAGGATGTCTCTGTACATTGCTGCAGTCATCTTTCCCTTTATCCTGACTAGTCTCCCAGTTCCTGCCGCTGAAAAACATCGCCACAGCATGATGCTGCCACCACCATGCTTCACTGTAGGGATGGTATTGGCCTGGTGATGAGTGGTGCCTGGTTTCCTCCAAACGTGACGCTTGGCTTTCACACCAAAGAGTTCAATCTTTGTCTCATCAGACCAGAGAATTTTCTTTCTCATGGTCTGAGAGGCCTTTCAGTTGCCTTTTGGCAAACTCCAGACGGGCTGCCATGTGCCTTTTACTAAGGAGTGGCTTCCATCTGGCCACTCTACCATACAGGCCTGATTGGTGGATTGCTGCAGAGATGGTTGTCCTTCTGGAAGGTTCTCCTCTCTCCACAGAGGACCTCTGGAGCTCTGACAGAGTGACCATCGAGTTCTTGGTCACCTCCCTGACTAAGGCCCTTCTCCCCCGATCGCTCAGTTTAGATGGCCGGCCAGCTCTAGGAAAAGTCCTGGTGGTTTCGAACTTCTTCCACTTACGGATGATGGAGGCCACTTGTCTACAGACAATTCCTTTGACTTCATGCTTGGTTTGTGCTCTGACATGAACTGTCAACTGTGGGACCTTATATAAAAAGGTGTGTGCCTTTCCAAATCATGTCCAATCAACTGAATTTACCACAGGTGGACTCCAATTAAGCTGCAGAAGCATCTCAAGGATGATCAGGGGAAACAGGATGCACCTGAGCTCAATTTTGAGCTTCATGGCAAAGGCTGTGAATACTTATGTACATGTGCTTTCTCACTTTTTTCATTTTTAATAAATTTGCAAAAATCTCAAGTAAACTTTTTTCACGTTGTCATTATGGGGTGTTGTGTGTAGAATTCTGAGGAAAAAAATGAATTTAATCCATTTTCGATATAAGGCTGTAACATAACAAAATGTGGAAAAAGTGGAAAAAGTGATGCACTGTGAATACTTTCCGGATGCACTGTAGATTTTCGCCTTCAAGTAGATGGGCATCTCCTGGTAGCAAAGGACACCTGTGACTTGCCTCCATTTCATCCAGGCTGCATTGATGCAAGTTCAAGTGTAGAGTGTTGCCATCCAAGAAGAGGTTCTTAATGCCATGCCCATCGACTTGGATTGTGCCATCTGTCTGCTCGCCACACTCAAGATACTCTGTCTTCTGAAGATTTAGGCACATTCTGTTGCATTTGGTCAGCTAGGCCAGTGCAAGGCTCATTGGTGAGAAATACATCAACAGCGTAAAAGAGGTTACAGGGGTGAGCATGTTGGATATCAGCCATGATCGAATCTATGCACACATTGAAAAGGAGCAGTAACAGGGTTGATCCCTGGTGGACACCACCGTTGATATTGAAGGGCGGAAAAGTGCCACCTGAGCAGCAGACAGTGCTTGAGACATTGACACAGAGCACCTTGACCAACTAATATATTAATATATATATATACGTTGTAGCAGTAGAGGTCTTTGTCCACCTCTTGAACCCTCAAGTACCACTCCAGACACTGGATAAAAGTCCAAGACTTCTTTATTAAATAACAACAACGTGCACAAAGCACTCTACACACCACACTACTCATATAAATCACAATACTACTCTCAATTCTCTTTCCTCCTCGCCAAGACACTTCGCCACCCTACCTCCCAGCTCAGCTCAGTGTCTGGGCTTTCCCACAGTCCTTTTATACACCCTGACCCGGAGGTGTTCCTGTCCAATCAGTCCACAGTTCCTTATTACTTCCGGGTCAGGGTAAACAGTCCTTTTCTTCAACCCGGGAGCACATCGTTCCTTCCTGTAACGTGACCGTGATGTACTCCCGGGTTATAGGACACATAAGAGCCCACGAGCCCCCCTACAACGACTCCCGGTGGCCCCCAAGGTATCCAGCAGGGCTGTGTATAAACACTACATAGTCCATGAGGCCCTGCTGGAACTCGGGGCGCGATCATGCTGTCGGGAGAGCTCCTCCTGGCAGCCTGGGGGTGAGGGCCGGAATATGTAGTATATTCATCCATCACAACGTATATAAATATATAAATATACAGTGGAACCTAGGTTCACAAACATCTCTGAACACATACAAATCGGGTTACGACCAAAAAGTTTGCCAACTTTTGCATCTGTTCACGACCACACACTCGGTATACGAACAAGCCAGTTTCCCTTATTCGCACACGCACACACACGAGAGAGAGAGGGCTGGAGCATAAGGCCGAGAAGGCAGTTAAAGAATGCAGCGGGCTGGTTTTTAAAGAGACTGATTCGAGCATTGTTTTAACCTTGTTGTATTTAATGAAGACTTTTTTCTATTGGATTTTAACCTCCACTTCAATTCAATTCAATTAGGTTCATACCGTGCATTGTTGCAATGTTACTTTTCTTGGTTGTTTATTAAATTACGGATTTTTCAAATGTTCATTTTTTTCCCTGTGCTTAAAACTCATTAAAAAGAAAGTTTTTTTTAGCGAGCGGTTCGTAGCGCTATAGCGCGAACTCTTGCAATGTTAGTTTTCTCTATTGTTCAAGGTTTTCTCAGTGTTATTCAATGTTTTTACATTTAGTTTACTATTACGCTGTGCATTCTATGGTATAATTAACTACATTTGTGATTAAAAATTAAAAATCATATATATTTACATACAGTTCGTACAGTCTGGAATGGATTAATTGTATTTACATACAATCCTATGGGGGAAATTACTTCAGGTCACGACCAAATCGGGTAACGACCAGAGTTTTGGAATGAAGTACGGTCATGACGCAAAGTTCCACTATATATATATATATATATATATATATATATATATATATATATAAATATATATATATATATATATATATATATATATATATGTATATATATATATATATATATATATATATATATATATATATATATATATATATATATATATATATAGTGGAAGATGACCCAGACACAGACATGCGGACACGTTCAAATCACCCAACACACGTTTATTTTACATATTCCTTCAGACCGCCTCCTTGCCTCCTCCAAGACCTTGTCCTTCCTTCTCTCCCAACTCCAGCCCTCGAATGGAGGGAGGCGGCCCCTTTTATAATCACCCGGATGTGCTCCAGGTGCCTCCTGACAATCTTCCCCAGTGTGGCGGAAATGCTGGCTGCTCACCCCGAAACACTCCAGGTGTCCCCGATCCTCTTCACCCCAGCACTTCTGGGTGTGGCAGAAGTGCTGAGGTCCAGGGCTCCCAAGGCATTGGGGCACCCCCTGGCAGAGACCATGGGCCCCTACAGGGTTGAGCTTCAAAGCTCTGCAACCGTGGTCCCCATAGTCACCAGGGCGGTCGCCCCCACGTGGTCTGGGGGAGGCGTAAGCCCTCCTCTGGTCCTCCAGGGCATCCCGGCTGGGTCGCTCCCCCAGCCACCTGTGGCTATATATATATATATATTGTCACACACGTGTGTTTAGGAGACAGCTAAAGGGCTTAAATACAGGTAGTTCCATGCCAGACCAGGGGGGGGGCGGAGTGCACTAATTTTCCTTCTCGATCTTTTACAGACCATTCTAGGGAAATCCCACCCGGCTCTGGGGCAGCCACTGACGTCACTTCTGGTTCCGGTCGGGATGACATCACTTCCGCTACTGGCCTTTAAAGCTGCCATCTTGCTACCTGGAAGTCAATTCTGTTTTGGACTCGATTGAATGAACATGTCTCTGTTATTGAATAGCTTTTGCAGCCATAAACGATTAAATGGGTGGCTGCCCCAAACCTTCTCGATGTCTTTTGGTCGTTCTTCTGACAGTGGCGTAGTCGGCAGGATGGAGGAATCCCTGAAGAAAACGGGACCGGACCTGAATCATGTCCAGGTGGGAGAGTACCTGGGCCGAGCTTTCGGGTGGGGAGTGCGCCTCGGGTTTCGGAAAGAACCGGTGCAGACTCCGCTCCCTTTGTCTATTTCTGGGTCACCTCAATTGAATAGGGAGAGTGTCGTTGGGACACACAGACGTGGGCTGGTCTCTATGGGGGATACGATGGGGACTTATTATGCTCTCTCAGAGGAGAGAGTTGTCCGTTCCACCGGGGCTAAGGTCCCAGAGGAAGGTGGACATTCCCCAGACCAGCAGGTGAAGAAAATTAAAAACTGGAGGTTTAACCCTGAACGGTCTACCCAAGAACAGCTAGACCTTCTATGGGAAGAGGTGGCCGGCTGGTTAAGGCCCGCTGAATGTACCACCTTTCAGGTAGTGAAAAAAGTAGCCTGCTTTTTGTTCATAAATAGCCTGCCAGAGCATTTCGCCCAGCCGGTCTGGGGAGAATTTGCAAACATAAACGAGCTCATTGAGCTCATAGAAACATCGAGGGCAGCCTCGCAATTTGAGAGGGCGGAACGGTCCTTAAGTAGAAGCCGTAGAGATTACGTCCCTCTTACACTGCCCTCTCGACATACACCGGAGTTTGCATCGGAGTCCCCGATCCCGCGGGCGCGGTCCTCGCTCGGAGGCGAGGCGGAATGTAAGTGGAGAGAGAGGGATGGGTTGTGTGCGCTTTCAAACCCCCTGGCTTTGGCTCATAAAGGTGAGGTCATAGTAAATGGACACAAGGTAGAAGCCTTATTTGATTCCGGCAGCAACATTTCTGTTGTTGATTGCCGATATGTACTACCGCGACAGTGGTTAAAAACAAAGACCAGAATTACCTGTGTACACAGAGATGTCCGCGCCTATGACTCCGCCCGGTGTTTCATCTGCCACGGAGGGATACTACGAAAACTCATTGTGGCTGTACATCCAAAACCCCCGTGTGCGGTGATTCTCGGGCGGGACTGGTCTGACATTAAAAGCGGTGCAGTACTGATCTCGCCTTATTCAAAATTAGGCCTAGTAACCGATGGGAATACACCGTCTCAGGTTGTCTCCACACCGTGTACGCAGCCGGTGGAGAGAGATATGGGAAACCCCGAGGAGGACGGAGAGCTTCCCGGCCCGTCGCGGGCGAATACGTCATCAGTCCGCACCTCACCAGAGCGGGATGACTCTCCGCCCCTTGAGGTCAGCCCGGACCCTCTCTCAGATCTGAGCTTTCAATTCAGACAAACACCGGCATCATTTAGAAGGGAGCAGTGGAATGATGATTCCCTTAAGTTTGCGAAGAATGTAGTAGTCCTCGCCAACGGCCAACGCACCAATCAGCCCATGCCACAAGGACCCCACTTTGTGTTAGAAAATGACTTATTATATCGGGTCAGTGAACACGAGGGGGGAGTGCGGAAGTTGCTGCTAATTCCACGAACTTTCCGGCGGCAAGTTTGTGAGTTAGCGCACGCCCATCTCCTAGGAGGCCACTTGGGCACCGAAAAAACTTTAGAGCGTATTAAGCTCCGCTTTTATTGGCCGGGAATTAACGAGGAGGTTCGCCGCTTCTGTGTTTCGTGCCCGGAATGTCAGCTGCGGCAAATTCCTAGGAGGGACCGTGCTCCTCTCGTTCCCCTCCCCTTAATTGATGTCCCCTTTGAAAGGATAGGGGTCGACATAGTGGGACCCCTGGAACCCTCGGCCCGAGGACATAAATATATATTAGTCCTCGTGGATTGTGCAACCCGATATCCAGAAGCTGTCCCATTGTGCTCAGCTAATTCTAAAGCAATCGCACGGGCATTAATGGAGGTCTTTGCGCGAGTTGGAATCCCTAAAGAAGTCCTTACAGACCAAGGGACGCCGTTTACCTCGGAGACGTTCAAGGAAACGGCCATGTTACTCAAAATAAAGCACTTGAGAACTGCGGTGTATCATCCTCAAACCGATGGTTTAGTAGAGAGATTTAATCAGACTCTCAAACAGATGCTTCGCAAGGTGGTCAGCGGGGATGGGAGGAATTGGGATCAGCTCCTCCCCCTCGTACTCTTTGCCTACCGGGAAGTCCCGCAAGCCTCAACGGGGTTCTCACCCTTTGAATTGTTATATGGGCGACAACCCCGGGGCATATTGGACATTCTAAAGGAAGGTTGGGAAGGAGAGGCCCTTCCCACAACTAATATTTTGGAATATATCGCGCAGTTACGCGATAGATTTGCAAAGATTCGACCCATATTAAAAAGTCACATGCAAGAGGCGCAATCAGCACAGGCCCACTACTACGACCGTGGCACGACACTCCGGGAGTTCCAGCCGGGGGATCGAGTCATGGTATTGGTTCCCACCTCCCACTCTAAGCTACTTGCCCACTGGCAAGGGCCATACGAAGTTAAAGAGCGAAAGGGGCTCGTCGACTATTTGGTGAAACAACCCAATCGTCGACCGAGAGAGCGGATATATCACGTGAACCTGCTGAAACCGTGGAAGGAACGGGACCCTGATCCCACCTCCGGCCAGCACCGCTCCCTTTTTGCTCAAAGTAATACCCTTAACTTCGGGTCTAATTTAAATAACCGACAGAGGCGGGAGCTAGAGATAGTTATCTCGTCCGTCCCGGAGGTGGTTGACGAAATCCCCGGAAGGACTTCTCTGGTTGCCCATGACATAGTGACTGAACCCGGGGTCATAGTCCGAGAACGCCCGTACCGTCTTCCCGAAGCAAAGAAAGCAGAAGTGGAACTGGAAATCAAGCGCATGCTGGATCTAGGAGTCATAGAGGAGAGTCATAGTCCCTGGTCCAGCCCAATTGTCTTGGTTCCTAAGCCCGACGGAAGTTGGAGGTTTTGCAATGACTTCCGTCGACTTAATCAGGTCTCACTATTTGATGCTTATCCCATGCCTCGAGTGGACGACCTCCTTGAGAGGCTTGGACAGGCAGAATACTTGACCACACTTGACATGACCAAAGGGTACTGGCAGGTTCCTTTAACGGACTCCGCAAAGGGTAAAACCGCGTTTAGCACCCCTAGTGGGCACTGGCAGTATCGTGTCCTTCCATTCGGGTTACATGGGGCTCCTGCAACTTTCCAGCGTCTGGTGGACAAAGTGCTCCGCCCCCATAACACGTATAGTGCTGCCTACCTGGATGACGTCGTCATCTATTCCAGCACCTGGAAGGAACACCTACAGCATGTTGGAGCCGTGTTACGGACATTGGGAGAAGCCGGTCTTCGTATCAACCCAAAGAAATGTTTCTTTGGATTGGAGGAAGCCAAATATTTGAGCTACCTGGTGGGTCGTGGTACGGTGAAGCCACAGTGCTCTAAAATACAAGCCATTTTGACATGGCCCCGTCCGCGAACCAAGCGGCAAGTCCAGGCATTTCTCGGATTAGCGGGGTATTACCGCCGGTTTGTACCACGTTTTTCGGAGAGAGCCGTGCCATTGACTAATTTGACAAAGAAGAGGGCTCCTAACACTGTGGTATGGACTGATATGACTGAGGCAGCCTTCAGTGACTTAAAAAGGGCCCTGACGTTGGCACCTGTTTTAAAGGCGCCTGATTTTTCACGGCCTTTTATTCTCCAGATGGACGCTTTGGACACAGGCCTAGGGGCAGTGCTGAGCCAAAGTGTCGATGGTGCTGAACACCCCATCATGTTTCTGAGCCGGAAACTGTTGGATCGGGAGACCAGATACGCGGCAGTGGAGAGGGAGGCTCTGGCGATTAAGTGGGCGATCACACAGTTGAGATACTACCTCTTGGGTCGGGAGTTTACTCTAGTCACGGACCATGCCCCTTTACAGTGGATGGCCCTACACAAAGAGTCTAACCCGCGAGTCACGAGGTGGTTCCTCGATTTGCAACATTACAAGTTTTCGCTCAATCATCGGAAGGGTTCTCTACACGCCAATGCCGACGCTCTCTCCCGTGTTCACGACCTCTCGGTGCAGGACGCCCGACCCGACGGGTCTGGGCTAAGGGGGGGGCCCTGTCACACACGTGTGTTTAGGAGACAGCTAAAGGGCTTAAATACAGGTAGTTCCATGCCAGACCGGGGGGGGCGGAGTGCACTAATTTTCCTTCTCGATCTTTTACAGACCATTCTAGGGAAATCCCACCCGGCTCTGGGGCAGCCACTGACGTCACTTCTGGTTCCGGTCGGGATGACATCACTTCCGCTACTGGCCTTTAAAGCTGCCATCTTGCTACCTGGAAGTCAGTTCTGTTTTGGACTCGATTGAATGAACATGTCTCTGTTATTGAATAGCTTTTGCAGCCATAAACGATTAAATGGGTGGCTGCCCCAAACCTTCTCGATGTCTTTTTGGTCGTTCTTCTGACAATATATATATATATATATATATATATATACATACAGTATATACAGTATATATATACAGTATATATATATATACATACAGTATATACAGTATATATATATATACAGTATATGAATATAAATATATATATATATATAGTGAATTTCCCCTTGAGGATTAATAAAGTTCTATCTATCTATCTATCTATCTATCTATCTATCTATCTATCTATCTATCTATCTATCTATCTATCTATCTATCTATCTATCTATCTATCTATCTATCTATCTATCCAGTACGTTAAACAAGATATCCATGTGATTTTGACTGTGACTAATTTACTTTTACTTTTAGTAGACTAAAACCGATTTACTTTATCTCAACTAAAATTAATATTTTTTTTGTCGACTAAAACTAACAATAATTAAATGAATAAAATGTGACTAAAACTAAAATGCAGTTTAGTCAGAAGACTAAGACTAAAACTAAATCAAAATCCATTGTCCAAATTAACGCTGCAATCTACAGTGGTTTTTATCTGTAGAGATGAGACCCTACACTGTTAAAAATACAATAAGGACTTTTGACAAATGGTACAGGTTTTTGAACTGTGGTATGCTATACCAAACAGAAAGCAAGCGAGTGAAGTTATTGTACCCAGGCTTTATGAAGATCTTAAGCTAAGCATTGCCACGTCTCAGGTCAGAGGAGAGAGTACCCTAACTTGCAACAGCTGAACATGCAGGGCAGCAGATTCCTATGTGACCATCAGATGTCACCACATTAAAAACGATGATGTGTTGCAGACAAGCGCGCTGCAAGTCAGACACACCGGGAGCAACCTTGCTGCCTATATACAGAGCTGCTGAGATGACTTGCTGTTGTTCCAAAAACCTTTCTAGCATTTCCAATGTGCTGTTTCATTGCATGACTGCATCAATCACAAGTTTTTCTGTTGACAAGTCCAATAAACGTTCCTTCTCTTTTAGCATGTGGCTAGCTGTATTGCTACGGTGGAAAAAGTTTGCAACACGCATCACTTGGTAAAGTAATTGGGAAATCGTTGGAATTTTTAGAGCAGCTTGCGATACCAAAGTGAGTGTGTGTGCAATACTAATGAAAATGGACTTGTATGTCAGTTCATGCTTATGCATATGTCATGAAATCACTATGCAGACGCCCTTCAAATAAAGTGTTATTGAAATTTGTCACATTATATTAATGTTCTCTATGCATGGTTAAATAATCTCTAAAAAAAGCAAGCACCTCAAATATATTAGTTCATGTTAATTCAGTCAAGATAAAATCGATATTGAATCTAATTGGGGCATTGTGAATCAAAATCAAATCTAATTGGTACATCAGTGCTGATACTCAGCCCTAGTATTAAATACAGAATAGAAATGTATACATATGTAAATACATGTTGGTGTTGATGGTTTCATTCATTTTGTGTAGTGTTTTTTTTCAGTAAGTGGCTACAAAGGGCAAAGGGAAAAAGTTTTCAGGTAGAGCACCAGTTCATCAGAAGGCATACTCACAAAGAGCCCATGCTGGGCCAATTTAGGGTTACATGCCAACATAACTGTGTTATGAGACTTTAGATGGAAAACTGGATTCTAAAGAAAATGGGGCTAAACACAGGGAGAACATGCAAGTCAGCAATGCTACCAGCTCTGCCACAACTTTGATATTAAATATTTTCATTTAAATTGTAATCTTTTTTTTTTTAACTAATTTGTGTACATGTTTACATGAACTATTTTAACAATGCACCGTATGCAAAGTGGTGAGACAAAGTAGTAGCTTGGCAGCTTTTAAATAAATTCAGGAGTTTCATAAGCCATCTAAATGATGACAGATGGGATATTTGATTATTTGGCTTTTTTTCCATTTCTCTTTGGAAGAGGGGTTGTAGTCTGTTCCCTGTTTGAAAAAGATGCAAGGCTTACTGGCATAAGGGCAGACGATGCTTCTGGATCTACTTCTGAATAGTATGACATTTTAATTCTGGCATGCCTGTTTTGAAGCATCTAGTAAAAAACTAGCAACGCCATTCTGCAGGGCTTTAGTATTTGCAGTTATAGCAGCTGTCAAAATGTGACTTCAGTTCATGTAATCGACAATAAAGTTTAGCTTCAGCTTGGTATTGTTCATTGTTAAATAGGAAAGGATATAGGGCTATAACTTTTTTTTATTTAGAAAAATTACTAAGCATCACTCATTATGCTAGAAGTGCAATTGGTATTTGTTTTCTGGTTTATTTATTGCCAAACTTTATTATCAGTGGTTTGGATTTAAGTATGTCAGTATGGGAAAGACATCTGTGCTCTGCTTCTCTAAACTCCCAAATATGTGATCATTTAAATTGAAAGACTGAGTTACATTTGAGCTTAGGGTTAATTGTGAAAGAAATGCCTCCCCAAAGTGAATTACACCTCAGATTGTGGTTCATATTTAAAGAATGAATCTCCCAAGATGATCCCTGCAAAGGCTGGCTTTCTAAAAATGCCTTAGGGTGCCAGTGCTGCAAGATCTTGTGGATGAAGGATAAAGGCAACACTCTTGGTGTTGTACAGTAACTTTCCATTATTTAGTACACCCTGTTGACACCACCTTTTCTCCCATGCAGGGGAAACATTTTGGTTCATTGTAGAGAATTTATTGTTTGACACTGAGTTTTGACACATCTCAGTTTATCCAATGACTGAAACCATTTATTTAAGTTATTCGGTTAAGAACTTGATGTTTTCTAAAGCACAACACCTCCACCACCAGGTGGCAAAGTCAGAAAATGAAACATATCGTCACTGAGTTTTATTATTAGGAGTGTTATTGATGTTTCAGAGCTAGAACATAAAAAGAAGTTTTTTGACAAGCACATAGGAATTGTAACTTAACTGTGGCACAGTATTTCTATTCATTTCTTCTAACTAGCTGAATTATGTGTTAGAGCCTAATGTCTGCATTTATGTGTCCAGTCTTAGACCCATCTAGCATTAGTAGGAGATGTGGCAGGTAAAATGGTGCTCAGTGGTGCATTAGAACTGATTTCATTATAGCTTATTTTTAACAATAATTTTACTTTTATTCTTCCAGTATGTAAAAGTCTAGCCTTTGTGTCAAAAAACAGAATATACTCCAAAGGAAAGTCTAAAGATTGGTACCTTTAATGAATAATGGGGTGGGGGGCTCAACTGGAAGTGACCCTGGGGTTTAAAGGTTACTACCAACCATATTCATATCTGAGTATAGATGTGGCATATCTTGTTATGATATTTTGGACTCCAATAAACTATAAATCAAGGTTTTACGTTAAATTTAGGCCTCAACATTCTAACGAAATCTGGCTGCAAAGTGAGTCTCACTCTGCACTTAAGAAGCAGGCAACTGAAAAGAGGTCATGGCTTTTAAGCATCAAAACTTGGAAACAGATAACTGGAAATCCCTGACACAAATAACCAAAAAAGTCTCTTAATATAAAGAGTTTATGCAAACAGTGTTCTAAAGACATCAGCACTGGGAGGGGACGCTGGTGCACGCATGCTGTAGCCGCTCCTCCCTGCTAACAACACTTTTTGCAAAACTCTCTTTAATTCTACACTTTCTTGCGCTTGTTTTATTTCCTTTATTGTACGTATAGTTCGTGGATGCAGCTGACTCAAATTGTATGGATTTGGTTAATATTTACAGATTTTATGGACTCTACTTTGACTGGGAACAACTGAACCTGTGGATCACGGGACGAGACCTACGAACATTTCTTTGTACCTGGCGATCTAGAACCATAGGATAATTTGTCTCCTTGATTATATTTGCTATTCTGGTCTGCTCCCGATTCATTTTACAGTACTGTTCGACTAAGAACTGATCTGATGTTCATACCCAACTTGCCCGGTGATTCCGGGGTGATCGCGCCTGTAATACCCAGCGTTAATGTTTATGGCTGTATGCTGAAACTTCCAAATCCTGCTACCTCCTCCTGCTATGCTTTCTGCTGCTTTGCTATAAACTCCGATCACGGCTCTGTGCAAAAAGAAGCCTCATCAACTAATATTGCACTGTTTAATTCGAGATCTCTAAATGGCAAAGCATTGGTGCTATCAGAACTCATCACTGACACCAAACTTGATATACTGTGTCTAATGGAGACTTGGCAAAAATCAAACGAATTTGCGTCTCTCACAGAGGCGACACCACCTGGATTCACTTTCCACACAGAGCCCCACAGCTCAAGACAAGGAGGTGGACTTGCAGTAATTGTCAGAGTAGACTTAAACATCAAACGAATCCCAATTGATTGTCCATTGTCTTTTGAGTGCTTGGCTCTTAAACTAATAACGGAATCAGGTCCCGTCTCACTCATTGTCCTTTATCCTCCTCCAAAATACAATGCATCCTTCTTATCTGATCTGAATGAACTTTTGACCCACCTAAGCTCTTACTCTCAGAGAATTATCCTTCTTGGTGATTTCAACATCCATATTGACACCCCCACATCTAAACTGACAAATGAATTCCTATCCTTACTGGACTGTTTTGAGTTGACACAACATGTTGATTTTCCCACCCACTCTGGTGGTCATATATTGGATTTGATCTGCACTTCTGGACTATCTGTTGCCAACATTTACAGCACTGATTTGGGACTCTCTAACCTTAAAGCAGTACTTTTCACTGTCTCATTATCTTTCCCACCTCTTATCTGTAAATGACAAATTTTTTACAGAAACCTTAAAAAATCTGTCCCTCTGTTCTTGCTGGATCCATTTCTGATCTTTTACTGTCTGCACCTATTCCGTCAACACTAGATAGTCTTGTTGACCACTATAACTCAGCTCTTCATTTAACATTAGATAAAGGAACTCCTTTAAAACATAAGGAGGTTTCCTTTAAGCGTCCAGCTACTTGGTATAATTCAGAATTGCGATCTATGAAAGCAGCTGGCTGGCGCCTTGAGAGAAAGTCACGTAAGACTGGCCTCACTGTGCACATCCAGGCTTTCTCTGACCACCAAAGAGCTTACAGAGAAGCACTAACTGCCACCAAGAACACCCATTATGGCAGAATAATAATAAGTGGCCACGATAACCCAAGGGTTTTGTTTTCTGTAGTTAATAAACTAATCAAACCCACATCTGGCCCAACTACCTCTTCTACTGAAGTCTGTGAGGAATACCTCCACTTTTTCCGTAACAAAATGAAAGATCTAAGTAATTCAACTAAGATAAATACATCATCTGTTTATATCTTTTCCTGTTTTCCCACTCCACCCAGCCCCTTCTCTAAGTTCTCACCAGTCACATCTGCTTTTGTTAATAACCTACTTTGTAAGATGAGACCGACTACTTGTGTACTGGACCCCATCCCCAGCATATTACTTAAATCCTGCTTTCATGCCATAATCACGACTGTTACAACAATAATAAACTCATCCCTTGACGCAGGTTCTGTGCCGATCACTTTTAAAATCACTTCTGTAACCCCAATGTTAAAAAAGTCTGATCTTGATGCTGACAATCTTAACAATTTTCGGCCTATTTCCCACTTACCTTTTCTGTCAAAAGCTCTTGAGCGCGTTGTAGCTTCCCATCTCACTAACTACTTAACTTCTAATAATTTGATGGAACCCTTTCAGTCTGGTTTTAGGGCGCGGCACAGCTGTGAAACTGCTCTGCTACGGGTACCAATGATCTGCTTATGGCAGCAGACTCTGGACAAACCAGCATATTAATTCTGTTAGACCTCAGTGCAGCATTTGACACTGTCAGACATGACATTCTACTGTCCAGAATGGAGAACATGCTGGGTATCTCTGGCACTGCTCTCCAGTGGTTCAAGTCCTTTCTGACTGATAGGCAAGAGTTTGTTAGTCTTGGCAACAGCAGATCCAGCTCAGTGCCAGTCACACAAGAAGTTCCTCAGGGCTCTGTCCTCAGCCCTCTTCTCTTCTGTATTTATATGCTTCCCCTTGGCCATATTATTTGTAGCTATGGACTGGGTTATCATTTTTATGCAGACGATACTCAACTTTATTTCATTGTTAAAAGTGAAACTTCATCAGAGCTTTCTCAGCTCACAACCTGCCTCAGTGAAATTAATACCTGGATGAAGCAGAACTCTTTAAAATTAAATTGCAAAAAAACTGAACACCTGCAAATTGGGACTAAAGTGCAACTTAAAATGAGCTCCTTCCCAGTCCATCTTGGCCGTGATCTCATCAGACCTGCCTCTACTACAAAGAATTTTGGTGTCATTTTTGATTCCTCACTTTTTATTCCGCCCATATAAACCACATTAAGAAACTTTCTTACTTTCACCTCCATAACATATCCCGTGTTCGCTCCTTCCTCTCCTTTTCTAATGCTGAGAAACTTGTCCATACTTTTATCACATCCCGCATCGATTATAGTAACTCGCTGCTGGCAGGTGCCCCTTCTAATCTTATATCACAGCTCCAGCTTATTCAAAACTTGGCTGCAAGAGTCCTTACACGGACAGCAGCAGCGAGCACATAACACTCATCCTGATCCACCTTCACTGGCTCCCTGTGTCTTACAGAATCGAATATAAAATCCTACTAATAACCTACAAAGGTTATTAAACGACCTTGTGCCAAACTACATCAGTGACCTCCTCCATCACTACAGTGGTGTGAAAAACTATTTGCCCCCTTCCTGATTTCTTATTCTTTTGCATGTTTGTCACACAAAATGTTTCTGATCATCAAACACATTTAACCATTAGTCAAATATAACACAAGTAAACACAAAATGCAGTTTTTAAATGATGGTTTTTATTATTTAGGGAGAAAAAAAATCCAAACCTACATGGCCCTGTGTGAAAAAGTAATTGCCCCCTTGTTAAAAAATAACCTAACTGTGGTGTATCACACCTGAGTTTAATTTCCGTAGCCACCCCCAGGCCTGATTACTGCCACACCTGTTTCAATCAAGAAATCACTTAAATAGGAGCTGCCTGACACAGAGAAGTAGACCAAAAGCACCTCAAAAGCTAGACATCATGCCAAGATCCAAAGAAATTCAGGAACAAATGAGAACAGAAGTAATTGAGATCTATCAGTCTGGTAAAGGTTATAAAGCCATTTCTAAAGCTTTGGGACTCCAGCGAACCACAGTGAGAGCCATTATCCACAAATGGCAAAAACATGGAACAGTGGTGAACCTTCCCAGGAGTGGCCGGCCGACCAAAATTACCCCAAGAGCGCAGAGACGACTCATCCGAGAGGTCACAAAAGACCCCAGGACAACGTCTAAAGAACTGCAGGCCTCACTTGCCTCAATTAAGGTCAGTGTTCACGACTCCACCATAAGAAAGAGACTGGGCAAAAACGGCCTGCATGGCAGATTTCCAAGACGCAAACCACTGTTAAGCAAAAAGAACATTAGGGCTCGTCTCAATTTTGCTAAGAAACATCTCAATGATTGCCAAGACTTTTGGGAAAATACCTTTTGGACTGATGAGACAAAAGTTGAACTTTTTGGAAGGCAAATGTCCCGTTGCATCTGGCGTAAAAGGAACACAGCATTTCAGAAAAAGAACATCATACCAACAGTAAAATATGGTGGTGGTAGTGTGATGGTCTGGGGTTGTTTTGCTGCTTCAGGACCTGGAAGGCTTGCTGTGATAGATGGAACCATGAATTCTACTGTCTACCAAAAAATCCTGAAGGAGAATGTCCAGCCATCTGTTCGTCAACTCAAGCTGAAGCGATCTTGGGTGCTGCAACAGGACAATGACCCAAAACACACCAGCAAATCCACCTCTGAATGGCTGAAGAAAAACAAAATGAAGACTTTGGAGTGGCCTAGTCAAAGTCCTGACCTGAATCCAATTGAGATGCTATGGCATGACCTTAAAAAGGCGGTTCATGCTAGAAAACCCTCAAATAAAGCTGAATTACAACAATTTTGCAAAGATGAGTGGGCCAAAATTCCTCCAGAGCACTGTAAAAGACTCATTGCAAGTTATTGCAAACGCTTGATTGCAGTTATTGCTGCTAAGGGTGGCCCAACCAGTTATTAGGTTCAGGGGGCAATTACTTTTTCACACAGGGCCATGTAGGTTTGGATTTTTTTTCTCCCTAAATAATAAAAACCACCATTTACAAACTGCATTTTGTGTTTACTTGTGTTATATTTGACTAATGGTTAAATGTGTTTGATGATCAGAAACATTTTGTGTGACAAACATGCAAAAGAATAAGAAATCAGGAAGGGGGCAAATAGTTTTTCACACCACTGTATGTGCCTGTCCACCCACTAAGATCCTCTGATTCTGTCAATCGTGTTGTGCCTCACAATAATCTACACTCAGTGGGTGACAAGGCCTTCAGCTGTACAGTGATCCCTCGCTATATCGCGCTTCCCCTTTCGCGGCTTCACTCTATCGCGGATTTTATATGTAAGCATATTTAAATATATATCACGGATTTTTTGCTGGTTCACGGATTTCTGCAGACAATGGGTCTTTTAATTTCTGGTACATGCTTCCTCAGTTGGTTTGCCTAGTTGATTTCATACAAGGGACGCTATTGGCAGATGGCTGAGAAGCTACCCAACGTACTTTTCTCTCTCTCTCTCTTGAGCTGACTTTTTCTGATCCTGACGTAGGGGGATTGCGCAGGGGGGCTGTTCGCACACCTAGACAATACGGACGCTCGTCTAAAAATGCTGAAAGATTATCTTCAGGTTGGCTACCTTCTGTGCAACTGCTTCATGAAGCGACATGCTACACAGTGCTTCGCATACTTAAAAGCACGAAGGGCATGTATTGATTTTTTTATCTGTCTCTCTCTCTCTCTTTGTCTGCTCCTGACGGAGGGGGTGTGAGCTGCCGCCTTCAACAGCTTTGTGCCGCGGTGCTTTGCATACTTAAAAGCAAACAGCCCTATTGATTTGTTTGCATTCTTTTAATTGTGAGACTGAACTGTCATCTCTGTCTTGTCATGGAGCACAGTTTAAACTTTTGAAAAAGAGACAAATGTTTGTTTGCAGTGTTTGAATAACGTTCCTGTCTCTCTACAACCTCCTGTGTTTCTGCGCAAATCTGTGACCCAAGCATGACAATATAAAAATAACCATATAAACATATGGTTTCTACTTCGCGGATTTTCTTATTTCGCGGGTGGCTCTGGAACGCAACCCCCGCGATGGAGGAGGGATTACTGTATAGCGCCCAGACTCTGGAATGACCTACCAAAATTAATCGGGTCAGCTGACTCCATGAATTCTTTTAAAAAACAACTCAAAACTCATCTGCTCAGGAAGGCTTTTAGGTCTACTTGACTTTATTACCCTTCTTTCAGTTTACCTCTATGTCAAGATGCTCTTGTAACTGTATGTGTGTGTGCTAGACCATCAATTATGTTGTCTGTTAGGCTTTTTTTCTCTGAATTTACTGTCTTAATCTTCTTTATTTATCTGGTTTGTACAATGCTATACACTGTAAACCCTGCTATTCTATCTTAAACTCTGTGAAGTGCCTTGAGCATGGGAAAGGCGCTATATAAATAAAATGTATTATTATTATTATAAGGAAAAAAGGACAACAAGGTGATTTGAAAAAGGCAAAGATACATAATGTTGACTGTTGTGGTGTCAAATTTTGCATATAAGTTCATAAATATTTTGTGTGTCTTTATTTGTAAATTAGACAAAGCAATGCAATACAGTGGAACCTCGAGATACGATCACCTCTGTATACGAGAAATTCAAAATACGAGGAAAGTATGAGCGAAAAATTCAGATCTAAATACGAGCATTGGCTCACGTAACGAGCCACGAGCCAGGCTGTGGGTATAGCTCGCGGCTTAGCGAGGGGGCGTGGTAGCTGTAGCGAGCCGCAAGGCGATCTGCGGTGTCTGCGTTTCTCACCTAAGTGCACAGGTGGGAAACTGTCCACATCCATGATTTGTCCTGTGGCTGATGGGCTGGGCAGGGTTGCCACCCATCCTTTAAAATACGGAATCGTCCAGTATTTGAGAATGAAATTGCGCGTCCCGTTTTGAATCAATACGTATGCGTCCCTTATTTTTTTGTATTAAAAGTGGTAACCCTAGCAGCTGCCATGTCTTCCCCGCATATATAGAGAAGCGCGAGCCGGTTAAGGGGGAGAAGAAGTAAAAGAAAAGAGAGGAGAGAGAACGGAGGTTGCAGGAGGAGGCAGGAATCCGCAGCAGTAGGAAGTCGGTGCGAGAGAGCGAGCGAGTACAGGCTCGCGTGTAGCTGAACAGGCGAGCCAAACAGCTGAAGCAGGACGGTGTAGAGAAGGTCAGCTGCATTAAGTGTCTCGCCTGTTGCAGAGCCCGCATGGGAGAAGCAGGTGAGACGCTAACAGAGAAGAAGCACCGGGGATTGTCATCTGTTTTTTTGAAGACTGCTACCTGTTGACGGTTTAAGCTCGTGTTAAAGGATTGTTATTCTTATGTACTTTAAACCTCCACTTCACAACTGTTTTAAGGATTATTTATTTAAAGATTTATTGAATGCTCTACTGCACTTTGGACACCTGTTTTGATTCTTTTAATAATCAGTTATATTATTTACCACTGTTATTTATTAAAGGTAGACTACAGTATATATAATTTATCAGTGTTATTTGTTAGGAAAATTGATTTTTATGTTAATATATTTGGGATGCGGAACGGATTTACTGGATTTCCATTATTTTCAATGGGGACGTTTGTTCTTGATACGAGAAATTCGCTATACAAGCTCAGTGCTGGAACGAATTAAACTCGTATCTAGAGGTTCCACTGTATTACTGTTTCATTAGTGACAATCATTCATGTTTAGCATGCCTTAGGACTATGACAGGGTTGGCAGTTTAGCAAGCGATTCTCTGCAAGACTCTCTCAACCCCCACAGGAAAGCCAGAATACCTAGCTGGCAAGCATCAGCTCAACGAATGGTATTGGGGGCAGGTGTAAAACCATTTTGTTGCACCAGAAATCTCTTGGTCTAAAGTTGCCTGTTTGGTTTTAAATCAGAAGCCAGTAAGCACCACGATGCCCTATTGGCTGTAAGGTTTGGACAGAAAATCTACAAATTTGCTTGCTTTATCCCTCCCTCTCCTCTCTTACACCATCATCATGAAGAAGTATCTCTCACACCATTTCCATGAAAAGGACAACACAATGAAGAGGAAGAGCAGCCATATTAAAACAGGCATGCGGCCTGTTCTGAAGAAAGCTGACCAAAAATGATATCTTAACTAGAGGCATTTTATGTAACTAACAAGTCTGTGTGCCGCCTGAAACTACACATCAGCATTTATCAGGTTGTTGGTTGCCAATATTCACTTGTACTTTGCTTTTTGTTATTATTTATGAATATAATCAATAATACATTATTTAAAGTGTAACTTAAGTCCCGCTTGTCTTTTACTACACCTATTTGCCTGAGGTTATAAATGTAGAAGGGAAGGTTGGGAAGAAGTTATATACAGTACTACAATGCCTTATAAACAGTGGTCAGTCTGTGAGATCTGAGGCATTCTGACAAAGGCTACGCATTAATAATACAAAAGGGTACAGTAATATAGAACTCTACCAAGACAAAACTCTGCAGGATTAGGCTTACCATGTAACATGCTTGTCACATAATTTTTGAGCATTTAACATTAGGCTCTGACCTTCTCTTCCTCGCAATCTCCTGATCTGGCAAAGCAGTAATTGCAAGTCACTGGTGTTCTTCTAATTTGAAAATGGGAGCTAAAGCAGAACAATTGGCCATGTCATGGCTCCTATTTTGGATGCTGAAATAACAGCTCCTATTTTAAATGAAGTCTTCAGCCTGTTCATGCCTTCTCTATACAGTTATAAAGTACCTTCCATGGAAGTAATTTCCATGGAAACCTGGACTCGATTTCCTGTCTTTCATGTAACTTTGTGACCCAACCATGACAATATCCGTATAATAAAGAAGGCTCTTTTAAACTGCAAAAAATATTTTATTAGAAAATAAGACAGATGTAACTTTTTTATTTTTCAGTGTAAACTAATGCTGTTTCTCACTTTTTTTGTTCATACCAAAGAAAACTTTGAGAAGTGCTATAAAACTTGAACTGTACAGTATTCACACGTGATACAACTATCCATTTTTATGCTTGGTGGAGCACTGACTCAGAATTCAGCTACTGTATATATATATATATATATATATATATATATATATATATATATATTTGTCACACACGTGCGCATGGGAGGCAGCTAAAGGGCTTGAGTAAGGACAGTTCCGAGGCATACCGGGATGTGGCAGAGTGCACTGACTCTTTTTCTCCCTTTTCTGTAGACCAAGCATGGGAGATTCCACCTGGCTCTCTTGACGTCACTTCCAGGACCGAGCTTATGGAAGGAGACGTTGCCGGCTCCAGCCCCTGTGATGTCACGTGGCTGAAGACCTTCATGAGCTCGACCCATATGACCTCACTTCCTGTCTTACCCTTTAAAAGCCTGCACCTTTTCCCTATTCCCTCAGTTCTGTTTTGGACACGGTTTTGTGCACAGCAGTGCTGAATTTATTTACGCAACTTTGCAGCCAGGAAACCAATTATACGGGTGGCTGCCCCAAACCTTTTCATGACTCTGTGTCGAGTTTCTGACATTGGCGTAGTTGGTAGGATGGAGAAGTCCCAGAAGAGAAGGGGACAGGACCTGCAATGTACCCAGGTGGGAGCGTACTGGGGCCGAGTTTTCAGGCGGGGAGGGTGTCCCGTGGTTCGGTTAGACCCAGTACGGGCTCCGCTCCCGGCACACGTAACTATGCCACCTAAAGAGGCCAGGGAGTGTGCGGGAGGGGCTCACAGAGTTGGGCTGCTCCGGAGGTGGGAGGCAAAAGGGGCCTATTATGCTCTCTCTGAGGAGAGTGCCCGCCTCCCTGTGAAACCAGAGCCCCATTTACCACCTAGGGATGCCCCAGCCGGCCAGGTGAGTAAAATAAAGAACTGGAAGTTGGACCCAGAGCGGCCGACCCACAAACAGGCCTGGTCCTTCTGGGCAATGGTAGGGAAGTGGCTACGGCCATGTGAGAACAAGCCCTACCACATAATAGAGCAGGTAGCTTGCTATCTGCTCCTGAAAGCGCTTACCCATGGCTTCACCCAGCCGGTCTGGGGCAAACAGTTTATGAACATGGCTGAGCTCATAGAGCTTTTGGAGACTCAAAGGACGGCCTCACAATCTAAGGGAGCAAAACCGTTCCTTTGTCGAACGCAGCCGGAGTACGTCCCAAAGCCTAGCCCCCCCCACAACCCCCCCCCCCCCATACAAACCGCTTGGAAGCAAGGAGGGATGCAGGTGGAGGGGGGGGAGGGGTTGTTGTGTTCTGGCTAACCCGTTGGCAATCCCACATACAGGCGTGGTGATTGTAAACGGGTACAAAACCACGGCCTTATTCGACTCCGGTAGCAACATTACCATTGTTGCTCGCCGGTTTGTGCTGCCGCGACAGTGGTTAAAAATTAAGACCTGTATAGCCTGTGTCCACAGAGAAATACGTTGGTTCAGTTTTGCCGCTTGTCACATAAGTTACAGAGGATCGGTACGAAAACTAACTGTGGCCGTCCTTCTGAATCCATCATACCCGGTGATACTGAGGCAGGACTGGTCGAAAATTAAATGTGGTGAGACACATACCACTCCTGGTGTTAACTTGGGCCTAATTATAGACAGGGATGGCCTGTCTCAGGCTGCCTCCATGCCGTGTAATCAGCCAGCAGAAAGAGACGCAGCGGCCTCCTTGAGTGACGTGGCAACTCCTGGACCGTCATGTCCCGATACATCATCCACCAGCGGCGAGACGGAACGGGAGGAAACTACACCCCTTGAGGTCGTCCCAGACCCTCTCTCCCTTCTGCGGTTTCAATTTAGAGAAATGCCGGCTTCTTTTAAAAGGGAGCAATGGAACGATGACTCCCTGAAGTTTGCAAAAAATGCAGTGGTCCTAGTCAATGGCCAGCGCACTAACCAGTCAATGCCACAGGGCCCTCACTTTGTGTTAGACAATGACCTTCTCTATTGAGTAGCACTGCACGATGGGCAGGAGAGATGGCTACTGCTAATCCCACGGACCTTCCGGTGGCAGGTCTGTGAGTTAGCACACGCCCACCTCCTAGGTGGCCATTTGGGCACCGAGAAAAACCTGGAGCGGATCAAGCTCCGTTTCTATTGGCCATTAATCAATGAGAAGGTTTGACGCTTTTGCACTTCTTGCCCAGAGTGTCAATTGCAACAAATTCCTAGGAAGGGCTGTGCTCCTCTTGTTCCTATTCCCCTGATTGATATTCCATTCCACCGAATTGGGGTCGATTTAGTCGGACCTCTAGAGCCCGAGGACACAAGTACATTTTAGTCCTCATAGATTATGCTACCAAATACCCCGAAGCTGTTCCATTGCACTCAGCTACTTCTAAAGCCATCACACAAGAATTACTAGGGGTCTTTGCGCGTGTGGGTATTCCGAAGGAGGTCCTGACCGACCAAGGGACGCCCTTTACCTCAGAGACGTTCAAGGAGACTGCCAAGTTACTTAAAATAAAGCATCTAAAGACCGTGGTGTATCATCCTCAAACCAACGGTCTGGTAGAGAGATTTAATCAGACTCTCAAGCAAATGCTGCGTAAGGTGGTCAGCGAGGATGGGAGGAACTGGGACCAGCTCCTCCCCCTCGTCCTTTTTACCTACTGGGAAGTCCCACAAGCCTCCTCGGGGTTCTCCCCTTTTGAATTATTGTATGGGCGACAACCCCGGGGCATATTAGATATCCTAAAAGAAGGATGGGAAGAAGAGGCTGTTCCCTCTACAAACATACTGGAGTATATCGCGCAATTACGCGATAGATTTGGTAAGATTCGGCCCCTCCTTAAAAGTCACATGGAAGAAGCCCAAGCAGCACAGGTCCGATATTACGACCACGGCACATCTCTCCAGGAGTTCCGCCTGGGAGATCATGTCATGGTCCTAGTGCCTACCTTCCACTCTAAGTTGCTTGCCCATTGGCAAGGCCCCTACGAAATTAAGCAGAGGAAAGGACTCGTCAACTATTTGGTGAGTCAACCCAATCATCGGCCGAGGGAGCGGGTTTATCATGTGAACCTGCTGGAACCGTGGAAGGACAGGGATCCCGATCCCTCCTCCGGTCAGCCCTGCTCACTCTTTGCTCACACGGGTAGCCTTAACTTTGGTGCGGATTTAAGTCCCAGGAGCTGGAAACAGTTATCCTGTCTGTCCTGGAGGTAGTGACTGAAAACCCTGGAAGGACCTCTCTGGTTGAGCACAACATTGTGACAGAGCCCGGGGTTATAGCCCGAGAACGCCCGTATTGTCCTCCCGAAGCAAAAAGGGCTGAAGTGGAGCTTGAGATCAAGCACATGCTGGAACTAGGTGTGATCGAGGAAAGTCATAGTCCCTGGCCCAATTGTATTGGTCGCTAAGCCTGATCGGAGTTGGAGGTTTTGCAATGACTTCCGTAGACTTAATCAAGTCTCCCAATTTGATGCCTATCCAATGCCACGAGTGGACGACCTCCTCGAGAGGCTTGGGCAGGCTTAATATTTGACCACACTGGACATGACAAAGAGGTACTGGCAGGTTCCTTTAACCCTTTAACCGCCAACTCCCTAAATATTCCCCAAGCCAGGCGAAATCTGAACAATTTTTGTTTTTTTACTTTTTTACATTTTTTTTACATTTTTTACATTTATTCAAGCAGTATTGACCACTAAATGTTGTGCAAGTTGCCAGTGTATACACGAAATCTATAAATGTAACCTGAATTCTCAGCTAAGCAAAACATCTTGATACCAAACCGTGCCCTTTTCAATGGTAGATACTGTCGAAACTGTAAGCGGCCCTTCCACGACAATAAACTTTCATCAACTTCAACTGACGGTCCTGGCATGTAGGGCAACTGAAATGCTTCAAATAAATGATCAATCAAAGGACGTAGCTTGAACAAGTGGTCGCGGTTTGGATCTTTCTTATCTGGCTCGTTTCTGTTGTCATTCAAATGAAAGAATTTCAGCAGCAAAGAGAATCGGTTACGTGTCATGACAGCTGCAAAAATAGGTGTTGCATACATAGGATCTGTAGACCAGTACATCTCAATATCTGGTTTTCTGATTATTCCCATCAACATCAAAATCCCAATGAATTTTTTCATTTCGTTTTCATCAGTGTCAAACCAAGCACGAACACGGGAATGTGGAGGTAAATTGGGATTTTTCTCAATAAACTGTGCTGCATACAGATTTGTCTGATGAACAAAATGTCTGATCAAATCAGGTGACACAAACAGCTCATAAAACTGCTCAGCAGTGTAATTGTTTACATCAACAATAAAGCCACATGTTGCCTCAAACGAATGCAGAAAAGGTAGTTCACCACGGGCAGCAGCCCAGCTGAGATGCTGGGGATACACCCACTCAGCGCCGTCATCCGATGCGTCTTCATTCACAATATCATGCAGCGCACGTTGCTGCTTATCACTGTCACTAAAATCTTCTTCAGAACTGCTACAATCATGATCAGAACTGTCCAAAATCGCCTGCAAAGCCTCACTTGAAGTCAGTTTACGTTTCGCCATATTCACAGCTGTTACATGCGAATCACGTCACATGACCGGCCAAAACAACCACAGACTTGTCGAAATACAACGTAGTAATAATACCCACGCCAAACCGTCAGTTATACTACTTGCCAGGCATTCATATAACCACAGGCAAATGTGCCGGATAATTCCGGCAGTATGGCGTTAGCATTAAAACAGCGGTGCCGGATATATCCGGCAGAGGGCGGTGAAGGGGTTAAAGGATTCCGGGAAGGTTAAAACCGTGTTTAGCACCCCTGACACTGGCAGTATCGTGTCCTTCCATTTGGGTTACACAGGGCTCCAGCAACCTTCCAGTGTCTGGTGGACAAAGTGCTTCGGCCTCATAACTCATACAGTGCCGCCTACCTGGATGACGTGGTCATCTATTCCAGCACTTGGATGGAACACCTTCAGCATGTCCAAGCGGTATTGTGGACGCTAGGAGAGGCCGGGCTTCGAATTAGTCCCAAGAAATGTTTCTTTGGATTAAGCGAAGCCAAGTATTTGGGCTACCTGGTGGGTCGGGGTACCGTGAGGCCACAGTGCTCCAAAGTAGATGCCATTTTGAAATGGTCCCGTCTGCGAACCAAGCGGCAGGTCCAAGCCTTTCTTGGATTAGCGGGGTACTACCGCCGGTTTGTGCCCCGGTTCTCGGAGAGAACGGCACCCTTGACTGATTTGACAAAGAAGAGGGCCCCGAACATTGTGGTATGGACTGAAAAGAAAGGTGCTGAATTTAGTGACTTGAAGCGGGCCCTTACGTCTGCTCCTATTTTGAAGGCACCTAACTTTTCTTTGCCTTTCATCCTCCAGACGGACACTTCGGACACAGGCCTGGGGGCCGTGCTGAGCCGAAGTGTCGATGGTGTGGAACACCCCATCATGTTCCTGAGCCGGAAACTGTTGGACCGGGAGACCAGGTGGCCCTGCACAAGGAGTCGAATCCGCGGGTCACCCGGTGGTTTCTTGACCTCCAGCCATACAAGTTTTCGCTCGTTCATCGCCGAGGCACTCTTCACGCCAACGCTGATGAACTTTCTCGGGTTCACGACCTCTCGGTCAGGGTCACCCGAACCGACGGGTCTGGGCTGGGGGGGGGGCCTTGTCACACACATGCACATGGGAGGCAGCTAAAGGGCTTGAGTAAGGGCAATTCCGAGGCATACCGGGATGTGGCAGAGTGCACTGACTCTTTTTTTCCCTTTCCTGTAGACTAAGCATGGGAGATTCCACCAGGCTCTCTTGACGTCACTTCCGGGACCGAGCCTATGGAAGGAGAACTTGCCAGCTCTAGCCCCTGTGATGTCACGTCCGGGCTCGAACCAATGGCTGAAAACCTTCATGAGCCCGACCCATATGATCTCACTTCCTGTCTTCCCCTTTAAAAGCCTACACCTTTTCCCTATTCCCTCAGTTCTGTTTTGGACTCGGTTTTGTGCACAGCAGTGCTATGTTTATTTAGGCAACTTTGCAGCCAGAAAACCAATTATACGGGTGGCTGCCCCAAACCTTTTCATGACTCTGAGTCACACTTGAAACAGCAAGGAGGGTTGCTCGGTTTTTCTTTTTTACGAGCAGAGACTTCGGAAAGAGGATGGGTGGGCTTAGAGTAAGGTACACGAACCCGTTCTGACCCTTCTGATTTGCAGACCGTCCAGTGCCTTTCCACAACCTCAACGAGGTTGTCCATGGAGGTTACCTCCTGTTTGCGGACCTGCTGGGTGAGTTGTTCAGGGAGAGCATTGATGAAGGTTTCTACCATTAGTAATTCGGCCATACACTGAGCACTATTTACATCTCGCCTCAGCCATCAGCCCACTTTGCCCATACCTCATACACCTGGATCGCTCTGGATCAAACCTCCACTCTTGCCATTCTCTTGCCTGCTGTGCTGCATATACGCCATAGCATTTAAATACCTCTTTTTTTAGAACTTCTCCCTTCAGATAGGGTGCCAGAATGTACGCCCACTCCACCGGTGGCCATGCGTTATGCATGGCAGTTCTTTCAAAAATTAAAAAATATGACTCTACGTCATCCCCCTCAATCAGATGAGTTAACTGAGGGGGGACAGACCGCGAAGTCTCTGCTCTTACCGCCGCCGCTGCCAGTGCTTCTGATTCGGCCAATCTGGTCCTTGTATCACCCAGCTGAATCTTCACTTGTTGCAGTTCTGCCATCATGGTGGTGAGAACGGTGTTTAGGTCCTGTTCCTCTGACATCCTAGAACACTGTATCCTGCTGGCTATGCCAATTGTGATAAATAATGTTCACAACACGTTGCAAAGGTTTGGGGTTTTGCCCCATATAATCTCAAGTCTTCAAATTGGTCAAATAGCAATGAAACTTTATATCAAACATTCGACCTCAACCATGTAGTGAGGCTTGCTTTCATACAGAGGACAAAATGGGTACAGAAAAGATGTGGCAGGAAGTTAGCTGAGACTGGAAGTGACGTCATTATAGCAGGACTGGAAGTGATGTCATCGGGATTGGCCAGAAGTGACGTCATTATTACTGGACCGGAACTGACGTCATCCGTATTGGCTGGAAGTGATGTCATCACTGATGGACCGGAAGTGTCATAATCTGCAGGAGACGGAAGTAATGGTAATGAATCTGAAGTAGTTGTTGTTGTGGAGCTCTTTTCAAGTATTAGTATTGTTGATGGTGATTGTGTGTTATTATTTGTCCTCTTTGGTTCTGTAAAGGTAGAGAGAGAGATATCATTACCATAATTCAACCCCCCGTCGGACAATATATCACTCACCTCCGGGCTTGTTGACTGCCTCCTAAGTGCACGTGTGTGACATGACCCTCCCCTCAGCCCAGATCCATCGGGTCGGGCGTCCTGAATTGAGAGGTCATAGGTCCAGGAGAGGGCGTCAGCGTTGGCCTGCAGAGAACGTCGGCAATAAGTGACCCAGAACCTGTAAGGTTGTAATTCCAGGAACCACCTAGTGACACGAGGGTTCGACTCACGACTGATAGCCATTCACTGTGAAGCGGCATGGTCCGTCACCAGAGTAAACTCCCGTCCCAACTGGTAATATCTAAGCTGCATCACAGCCCACTTAATAGCCAAAGCCTCACATTCCACCGCTGCATACCGAGTCTCCCTGTACAACAGTTTCCGACTGAGGTACATTACGGGGTGTTCAGCACCATTGATGCATTGGCTCTACACAGCCCCAAGTCCTGTGTCCAATGCATCGGTCTGGAGGATGAAAGGATTAGAAAAGTTAGGAGATTTAAGAATAGGTGCTGATGTAAGGGCCAGTTTCAAGTCACAAAACGTGACTTCAGCATTATCATCCCACACCACTTTAAGAGGAGCACATTTTTTTGTTAAATTTGAAAGAGGCATAGCCCTCTCGGAGAAGTGAGGAACAAAGCGACGATAGTAGCTCACTAATCCCCAGAAAGCCTGTACCTGCCTCTTAGTAATCGGTCAGGTCCATTTAATGATGGCATCAATTTTGGAACTCTGAGGTTGTACTGAACCACCACCCACCAGATAACCTAAATATTTGGCTTCGTTCAATCCAGAAAAACATTTCTTTGGGTTGATTCACAGCCTGGCTTGTGCTAGTGTGGCTAAGACAGCAACAACCTGTCGTACATGGTCCTTCCATGTGCCGGAATAGATGACCACATCATCCATGTAGGCGGTACAGTAGGAATTGTGGGGCCGTAACAGTGTATCCACCAGACGCTGAAATGTCGCTGGCACCCCGTGCAAACCAAATGGGAGGACCCTGTACTGCCAGTGCCCACTAGGCATACTAAAAGCGTTTTTTTCTTTAGTAGAGGCCATTAAGGGAATTTGCCAGTACCCTTTCGTCATATCAAGTGTAGTTAGAAATTGAGCATTTCCTAGCCATTCGAGCAGATCATCTACTCGAGACATCGGATAAGCATCAAATTTGAACACCTGATTGAGTCGATGCAAGTCATTACAGAACCTCCACGAGCCATCAGGCTTAGGAACCAAGATGATTGGACTGGACCAAGGGCTGTATCTTTCCTCAATAATGCCCAAGTCCAGCATTCGTCTAATTTCCAATTCCACTTCAGCCTTCTTTGCTTCGGGAAGTCTATATGGGTATTCTCTGACATCCACGCCTGGGTCCGTAATTATATCATGCTCAGTCAGCATAGTGTGACCTGGTTGCTCGCTTATTACTTCTGGCACGGACAAGATGACATTATCCAGCTCTTGTCGTTGCCTCCAAGACAAATTAGATCTGAAATGAAGGGGTTGGTGTTCAATGAAAAGGGAGCGTGGCTGACCGGATGGAGGCTCTGCCTCTCTACCCTTCCACGGTTTCAGCAAATTGATATGATAGACACGCTCGCTCGGCCGATGAATAGGTTGCTTAACTAAATAATCGACGAGGCCATTTTGTTCCTTAATTTCATATGGACCTTGCCAATGGGCCAGCAGTTTGTAGTGGGAAGTAGGAACAAGCACCATCACATGATCCCCTGGGAGGAATTCCTGGAGAGTGGTGTTTCTATTGTAATATTGCGCCTGCGCTGCTTGAGCTTTTTCCACATGTTCTTTGAGTACTGGCCTAATTTTAACTAATCTATCACATAATTGTTCGATATATTCCAATATATTAGAGGATGGGAGGATGTCCACTTCCCAACCTTCTTTTAGCATATCCAACAGACCACGGGATTGTCTTCCATAAAGGAGTTCAAAAGGAGAAAAGCCCGTAGAGGTCTGGGGAACTTCCCAATACGCAAAGAGAACGAGGAGGAGTAACTGATCCCAGTTTCTTCCATCCTCGCTAATTACCTTGCGTAACATCTGTTTAAGTGTCTGATTAAATCATTCTACCAAGCCATCAGTTTGAGGATGATAGACCGATGTTTTCAGATGTTTAATTTGCAGTAACCTAGCAGCCTCCCTGAATGTCTTGAAACAGCGAGGAGGGTAGCTCGGTTATTCTTTTTTACGAGCAGAGACTTCAGAAAGAGGATGGGTGGGCTTAGAGTAAGGTACACGAACCCGTTCTGACCCTTCTGATTTGCAGACCGTCCAGTGCCTTTCCACAACCTCAACAAGGTTGTCCATGGAGGTTACCTCCTGTTTGCGGACCTGCTGGGTGAGTTGTTCAGGGAGAGCATTGATGAAGGTTTCTACCGTTAGTAATTCGGCCATACACGGGGCACTATTTACATCTGGCCTTAGCCATCAGCCCACTTTGCCCCATACCTCATACACCTGGGTACGCCCACTCCACCGGTGGCCATGCGTTATGCATGGCAGTTCTTTCAAAAATTAAAAAATATGACTCTACGTCATCCCCCTCAATCAGATGAGTTAACTGAGGGGGGACAGGCCGCGAAGTCTCTGCTCTTACCGCCGCCGCTGCCAGTGCTTCTGATTCGGCCAATCTGGTCCTTGTATCACCCACCTGAATCTTCACTTGTTGCAGTTCTGCCATCATGGTGGTGAGAACGGTGTTTAGGTCCTGTTCCTCTGACATCCTAGAACACTGTATCCTGCTGGCAACGCCAATTGTGATAAATAACGTTCACAACACGTTGCAAAGGTTTGGGGTTTTGCCCCATATAATCTCAAGTCTTCAAATTGGTCAAATAGCAATGAAACTTTATATCAAACATTCGACCTCAACCATGTAGTGAGGCTTGCTTTTATACAGAGGACAAAATGGCTACAGAAAAGATGTGGCAGGAAGTTAGCTGAGACCGGAATTGGGATTGGCCGGAAATGACGTCATCAGTATTGACCGGAAGTGTTGTCATCGCTGAGGGACTGGAAGTGGCGTCATCTGCGGGAGACGGAAGTGGTAATGAATCTGAAGTAGTTATTGTTGTGGAACCCTTTCAAGTAAAGGTATTGTTGATGGTGATTGTGTGTTATTATTTGTCCTCTTTGGTTCTGTAAAGGTAGAGAGAGAGATATCATTACCATAATTCAACCCCCCGTCGGACAATATATCACTCACCTCCGGGCTTGTTGACTGCGTCCTAAGCGCATGTGTGTGACAATATATATATATACTAAGGAGTGGCTTCCGTCTGGCCACTCTACCATACAGGCCTGATTGGTGGATTGCTGCAGAGATGGTTGTCCTTCTGGAAGGTTCTCCTCTCTCCACAGAGGATCTCTGGAGCTCTGACAGAGTGCTGACTAAGGCCCTTCTCCCCCATTCGCTCAGTTTAGATGGCTGGCCAGCTCTAGGAAGAGTCCAGGTGGATTCGAACTTCTTCCACTTACGGATGATGGAGGCCATTGTGCTCACTGGAACCTTCAAAGCAGCAGAAATTTTTCTGTAACCTTCCCCAGGTTTGTGCCTCCACAGACAATTCCTTTGACTTCATGCTTGGTTTGTGCTCTGACATGAACTGTCAACTGTGGGACCTTATATAGACAGGTGTGTGCCTTTCCAAATCATGTCCAATCAACTGAATTTACCACAGGTGGACTCCAATTAAGCTGCAGAAACATCTCAAGGATGATCATGGGAAACAGGATGTACCTGAGCTCAATTTTGAGCTTCATGGCAAAGGCTGTGAATACTTATGTACATGTGCTTTCTCATTTTTTTTATTTTTAATAAATTTGCAAAAATCTCAAGTAAACTTTTTTCACGTTGTCATTATGGGGTGTTGTGTGTAGAATTCTGAGGAAAAAAATGAATTTAATTCATTTTGGAATAAGGCTGTAACATAACAAAATGTGGAAAAAGTGATGCGCTGTGAATACTTATTGGATGCACTATATATATATATATATATATATATATATATATACATCCATCCATCCATCCTCTTCCGCTTATCCGAGATCGGGTCGCGGGGGCAGCAGCTTGAGCAGAGATGCCCAGACTTCCCTCTCCCCGGCCACTTCTTCTAGCTCTTCCGGGGGAATCCCGAGGCGTTCCCAGAAATAGTCCCTCCTCCTGGGCCTCCTCCTGGTTAGACGTGCCAAGAACACCTCACCAGGGAGGCGTCCAGGTGGCATCCTGATCAGATGCCCGAGCCACCTCATCTGACTCCTCTCGATGCGGAGGAGCAGGGGCTCTACTCGTGACCCCCTCCCGGATGACTGAGCTTCTCACCCTATCTTTAAGGGAAAGCCCAGACACCCTGCAGAGGAAACTCATTTCAGCTGCTTGTATTCGCGATCTCGTTCTTTCGGTCACTATCCATAGCTCATGACCATAAGTGAGGGTAGGAACGTAGATCGACTGGTAAATTGAGAGCTTTGCCTTACTGCTCAGCTCCTTTTTTACCACGACAGACCAATGCGGAGCCCGCATCACCGCGGACGCTGCACCGATCCGCCTGTCGATCTCACGCTCCATTCTTTCTTCACTCTTGAACAAGACCCCGAGATACTTGAACTCCTCCACTTGGGGCAGGATCTCACCCCCAACCCTGAGAGGGCACTCCACCCTTTTCCGGCTGAGGACCATGGTCTCGGATTTGGAGGTGCTGATTCCCATCCCAGCCTCTTCACACTCACCTGTGAACCGATCCAGAGAGAGCTGAAGATCACAACCTGATGAAGAAAACAGGACACCATCATCTGCAAAAAGCAGTGACACAATCCTGAGTTCACCAAACTGGACCCCCTCAACGCCCTGGCTGTGCCTAGAAATTCTGTCCATAAAAGTTATGAACAGAATCGGTGACAAAGGGCAGCCCTGGCGGAGTCCAACTCTCACTGGAAACGGGTTCGATTTACTGCCGGCAATGCGGACCAAGCTCTGACACCGGTTGTACAGGGACCGAACAGCCCTTATCAGGGAGTCCGGTACCCCATACTCCTGGAGCACCTCCCACAGGATTCCCCGAGGGACACGGTTGAATACCTTTTCCAAGTCGACAAAACACATGTAGAATGGTTGGGCAAACTCCCATGCACCCTCCAGGACCCTGCTAAGGGTGTAGAGCTGGTCCACTGTTCCACGACCAGGATGAAAACCACACTGTTCCTCCTGAATCCAAGGTTCGACTATCTGACGGACCCTCCTCTACTATATATATGACGTCGACGTCGCACCGGCACTCTCACAAAGACTGCCAGAGACTGGAAATTTTCCAACAGACTGTCACTTTCTTTTGGTCTAACAAGAAAGGCAACCTGTTGTAAGGTTTCCGAGACTTGTTGAAAGTGTAGGCATGACATTAAGCATTTTTTTTGTATCGTAGTTTGAAGTTCGGTGGCCATTTTTGGTTGAAAAAAATGTTATACTGAAATTTAATTTTCGTTAAAATGAAATCCATTAAACATATCGTATGAATGTTTGTCCGGGCCAAATAAAAGTATTTGTTATTCTTAAAATTTCGTTACTTGGTATTCTCTATAACAGGATTTGATCTGTATAATGTTACTTAGCTTATGGTTTTATGTATCAAGGGTGCTAATTGTTTTTATTGTTTGAGTGCCATTTTGAGTAGTGTCACCAATTCTGTTGCACTTCTGACCTTTACAGAAGTGATTGTTTAAATACAGCAGTGGTCACAATTGCTCACCATTGGTAGGTAAATGTACAATATTTGAATCTTAGCGATAAATTCTTTTCAAGTCGGTACTCGTGTCAGGGTTTTAAACTTCCTCTTGATCTTCAACTTTTGGCTTTTGTCCAGTTCTTTTGTTTTAGTTGCTTGTTCCTCTTTTTCTTGCACACAATAGTGCATGTTTTCATTTCCTGATCATTTCCTTTTGCTCACAGTAATTCCCAGAGACATTGTGCCTCAACAACATACTAGATACAATAATATAATAAAGGCACCAAAAAGGGACAAAATCCTAGTGATTTAATAACAGATCTCATATCATTGGGGTTTGTTATGGTCTCTCTTTCGGTTTCTTAAGTTTCTTTCATTTCTAGAACAGCACAGGAACTCATTTACTAGCCAATCACCTTTAAACTCAGCCTCTGACATCATAAAAAATACAGCTTTATGTTAAAATGTTTTAATCACAGATGCAAAAATATGGTTACTTCAGATATTTAAATGCGTTCTTTTTTTATATGCAACCTTAGAGGATTTTGCACATTTTTATAAATGCTGAAAGAAAGGTCTTTTTTAACTCAAGTGGGGCATTTGCATGCATTTTTTCTGCAGTCATTGGCTTATGCAGTCAGTGGTCAATTACTTGATTGTGAACGGCTGCCCTGGAACAAATTCTGAACTTTCTCCAGAACAGACAGTTGATGATATCACATCATCAGTACTTAGCTGGTGGGATGAAGAGTGGCCAGGTGATAATAAAAGGCATATATTAGGTTGTTGATTTTTAATTTTTTTTTACACTTGAATTTCCAAAATTGAACACTTATTTTAGGTGTTTGTGAGACTCCTGATTATGATTATAACATTTATTTCTTCCATAAACACATCTCATTTTTCTGGACTGTTTTATCTGCCATTTTGTATTTTGTACTGTTGTTGCTAGGGGCATGTCCTTAGCGGTTACAACCTTTGTCTAAAGGGGCGACTGTATAAAAGATCGTTTTTGTCTGGGGATAACTTGTTAAAGTCTGTAGTGAAAATGTAGTGAAATCCTCCACTGCAAAGTCTACGTCCTTGGGGATTCTTCCTAAAATACCATCCCCCAATTCCTCTAGTTCATGTGATTTAAACCGCAGGGATTTCAAGGTCTTTATTTTATTCATTTTTACAAAAGAAAACATTGAAATTTGCCCTCTCAGATACATTCAATAACAGACAATAATTAATGAAACCAACAAGGTAGGTTAAAAAGTTGCACAGAAATTCTCAAAATTTGAAACAAAAGAAGAAAACAAAACTGATTTAACACATTTAAAGAAAATAAACACAAAAAATGGAGAGAGGCACTGAGAGTCCTGTTACAGTACAATGACCATCAGGGAGAGATAAAAAATGAACAAAAGACTTGATACTGCAATGAGAAAAATAAAAGCTAAAATTGATGTTATCAGTTCAGGTGCTTGGTAGCACAAAGTAACAGAAGCTTAATGATTAACTTGTATATTGTAATGAGCACTTAGAAGAAACAGACGCACACAAAGACCACTGCAGTTACTTGGCTCCACATGTTTGAGAAGTGCATGTTTGCTAAAATATGTCATTTTAACTATTGCTTTACTGTGTGGCATCACAGCAAACTGAGTTTAGATAAGCATTATGGTCTAAGTATTGTATATGTTAAAGCACTGTGGTTATACTCTGGCACGACTTTTTTGTATTTCTAATTAAACAGTAATGTTAGGTATTTGTTTAGATGTGTATTCAGAAGGTGGATGCTCTACAGTGGCATTCGTGGTTCTACTGATGTCAAATTTAGGCAAATTTACTGAATCTGGTATTTTGAATACTGAAATGTTCATCTCCTTGGGCTGTTTATTATCGGCTCTCTTAAGGTCAGGTCTTTCCAACTCCTTTTGACAAGGTGTGGCACATTGTTAGCTTTGAATGCACAATTCAAATATTTTCAAACATAGATAGTAATTCTTTGAATTTTTCATTAACTCCTACACTATTGTCGTAACTAAACAACTAAGAGCAGATACAGCACCAGTGACAGTGTCACTTTTACAACTAGTCCACTGATTCCTTTGAATACTAATACATAATCTGATGTTACAGAATGGTTTTTCCGCTGCAAAAGGTTTATTCTCATAACTTGCAATGTAGTCTCCGCAAACATGACAAACATATGTATAAACAGTAACAGCACACTGCACGATAACGTTTGAGCATTCATAGTTTTCATACTCTTTCTCTGTACATTTAGCATTCATTTGCTCAAAGGTTAATGTGCTTGCTGCTTCCTAAGCAGCTCTTCTTTTCTCCACCCTAGCAGCCCACTTCTTCTTTTCTTTCATCGTTATCTTTTTGCATTAAAACTGATTAAGCCAGGGTTTTTGTAGCAATTACGTATTATGTTTTCTTTAATTTTTCACTTAAGCTGGTACTTCAGTCTTCAATCTGCCTCAAGAATGATTTAAGATATGAAGAGGTAGGGGAAGTGACGGCGAAGGTGGTAGGGATGAGAATATGCATGCGCCACATGGCTGCCCTGCTGGCCGTTGCCGAGAGTTGATAGGGTTTTTTGAGGTTTTTCAACTGTAGACAGTTCACTGTAATGAGAAGCTTGCTCTCTGTCGGATCAGATTAATGAGAGCACCATTGCTTTTTGCTGATGACAATCATCATCCCTACATTGAGTGCCGCCTTCATGGGGCATTGCCTTGGTTTAGAATGACACTCATTAAGCCGTCTAAATGTTCTCAACCACTTTTAAGCAAAATTCGCTCATGGTTGTCTCCAGACATAAATACTACACATCTAACTCAGCAAGACTGCGGATTTTTTTTCATAGTGCTCTTTCTAAAAGTCTTCAGTATTTTTCCCTGATTTTGACTTTTTTGCCTCATGTTTTTGAATTCTGATTTTTGTCTTGGCTTTGTTTGTGTCATTGATTTCCCAGTTTTGACCCTTTTCTGTTACTTATTTCTTCTCCTGCTCATTTCTCGAATCTAGTTGGTTTGCTGACATAACAGCATGGAGGTTAAACAGTCATATAGTGGGGTTCTTTTTGGTGGACAAGTTCTGCAGACATTCAACATACTAGATTAGAGCTAATCCCCATGTAGATAGGCCCAACAAAGCATTTAAGTTTTTTTTCAATGTTTGAGTACTTTGTTTTATTCCTATGATTATACCCAGCCCCTTCTATTGTTGTTAAATACAACACTATTTTTGGTTTACGTGCTATTACTGTTTTAAGAACCCACTTGAGAGTGTCCTCATCTTTCACAACTTGGGCTTAATTAAACATATAATAAACATAACATACCAAAAAATATAATTTGGAGAACAAACTATCAAATATTATATTATGCAATACACTGTAAAGGAATATTGATAAAAAATCAAAATAAACAGACTTGGGTGTGAAAAATGTTAATATAATTATATTTAAACTAAATAAACATCTTGGTTTATATAGAATAAATATACAGTGTTTGTTAAATGTAATTAGTCAACACCCATGTGAATAACCTGAATTGAGAGGGAGAGAGAAAAGAAAAAACAAATACATGTAATGACCCATTAAGAAAAAATGTGAAAAAGTCACCACACTGCTCAAGCCCAATATAAATCTGAGCTGTTGTGTGTCGGACTTGGCCAGTATTGTACCATACCCAGCCCTTCTGTCACCTGCCAACCAGAAAAAAAACTATTTACAAAATAAAAGTAGAAAATAAGGAGTATATTAAATTAACCAAAAGGGATTGAACAAAACACATATACATATATACTCATCGGCCACTTTATTAGGTACACCTATTCTATAGCTTAACATAAATATCTAATTATCCAATCATATGATAGCAAAATATCCAGTGAGTGGCAGTTCTCTGGACAAAAATAGCTTGTTAATGCCAGAGGTCAGAAGAGAATAGCCTGACTGATTCAAGCTCATAGAAAAGCAACAGAAACTAAACCAGTTATTACAAACGAGGTATGTGAAGAGCATCTCTGAACACAGAACATGTTGAACCCTGAAGCAGATGGGCTACAGCAGCAAGAGACCTCACTGGGTGCCACTCCTGTCAGCTAAGAACAAACAATTAAGGCTACAATTTGCATGGGCTCACCAAAATTGGACAGTAGAAGATTGGAAAAACTTTACCTGGTCTGTTGAGTCTTGATTTCAGTTGTGACCTTCAGATGGTAGTGTCTGAATTTGACTTCAACAACATGAAAGCATGCATCTATCCTGCCTTGTATCAATAGCTCAGGGTGGTGGTGGTGGTGGTGGTGGTGTAATGGTGTGGAGGATATTTTCTTGTACACTTTGGCCCCCTTAGTACCAATTGAGCAGTGTTTGAATGCCATAGTCTACCTGAATAATGTGTTGCTGACCATTTTCATCCCTTTATGACTGCAGTGTACCCATCTTCTGATAGCTACTTCCAGCAGGGTAATTTATAGGGATTACAATAATCCCTATATTAATCCCTATATTTCAGATGTCTTTAACAAGCTTTTTTATAAATAACCTGGTTTGACAGGTGTGGCAAAAATCTCAAAAGCTGGGGTTGGTAACCACTCACATCACAAAGGGCTCCCACAATATTTGCTGTTGAATATAATACATTTTATTTCAAGGCACCTTTCTAAAACACCCAAGGACACCATACAAACAATAAAATCATAAAACCAACAAAAAACAAACATGCATGTAGACATACACATATACTGTACATATATCTTTGGAACTGAAAGTACAGCAATAAAAGTACAGCCTAAGGTCATGTAGTGTAAAATAATCTAAATAGATAAGTCTTTAAACGGGATTTGAAATTGGTTAGGGAATCTGTGTCCCATAATGTTTTGTAATAGTGAGTTCCAGAGACAAGAAGCACTAAGAATAAATACCCTGGAACCCATGGTGATCAGGCATGCAGGGAGGGTGATGAGACCGGATGTGGAGGACCTAAGAGTGCGGTTGGGGGTATAAACATGTATGAGGACAGAGGTATAATGGAGCAAGGTTATGATGTACTTTAAAGGTAAGTAAAAGAATTTTAAAATTAATGCAAAATTTTACAGGAAGCATGAAAAGCATCTTTTGTGTCACTGATACCAAAATGTTTTATTTGTTTAATTTATTTATATATAATCATCTGTCCACTAGCTACCAAACGGTACAGTGGTTCCATATCTAAAGACTTTAAGTCAGAGACTGGCAAGCTGCATCACTCACGTAATGCCCAGTCTGCTAGAAAATGGTATCCAGAAAAATAATTTATTCATTTCTCCTGTTCCAAAAAACCCTTCTGTCATTATTCTCAGTTAAACAACATTAAACATAATTGGATTTTCACTTGAATGTTTTATCTGTGCCCTCAGGTCTTTTCTAACTAGCCTCATATTCTTTATCAATCTCTCAAACCACTTAAGTCCTTTTTTCTTTCTTCATTTTCAAAGTGATTACTCCATTTTAGCCTTATTTGCAAAATAGTCTGCCAAAGAAAAAAAAAATAGTTTGACGTTGTGATACTAAACCTATCTGCCTGTGCTCTCTGTTGTAAAAATAAGCACATTTTCTCCATAAGTCAGAAAGCTAAGAGAGTGGCATGGCATATAATTCAGTATGAGCCATTCATATTTCCAGAAGGTGAAGCATAGTCAATGGTCTCTTGGCTGATCACTTTTTTCTTTACTATCTTCAACCTGCAGGTAGTTAAAATAAGTTAAAATAGGCTAAATCTGCTATACATTTCTCATGGCAAATTGTTGGCCACTACAGAGGGTTGTGGGGCCCTGAGGCTGTCCCAGCAGTGTGAGGTACAAAGTGTGAATCGCATCTAGAGGGGGCACTAGTCTTCTAAGTGATTAGGTAAACAATCAATTGAACTTGATCAGTATGAATGAAGAACAGTATATTTCAATTAAACATTTATTAGAGTTTTCTGTATTTGCTGTACACAAGGAAAAGTGCAATTGGGCAGTAGACCTCCAAAAGGAAAGATCTTTACATGTCAATGAGAAAACAAAGGGACCGCTGTAGATCATAATCCTTTTAAGGCTGGTGTCACACTACATACAGTAATTTCAAGTCTAATAGCATGTTACACCAAATGAGTGCAGTTACTGATTATTCTTGCCTTGACACTGTGCTGTTACACCTCTAGGAATGACAGGGGATGACAAATCACAGGACTCTCACAACTTCTCTGCACAGTTTCAGATTTCTTATTTCACCATGGAAGGTATAGCAAGGTTAACACATTTTGGCAGTCAATCAGCATAGACCATCTTTTTTAACCTTTAGTCTTTTGAGGTACGACTTAGACAAGACATTGAAAAGGCATCCAGTTCTATAAGACATTTCTGTTTTATGTATGTATACTTTGTGTACATAATGAATCTAATGGTATTTTGAGGTAATATTTTGTGTCACTATGAGCATGAACTGGATTAAAAAGATGTAGAAATGAACTGATTACTGTGTGTGTGTGTGTGTGTGTGTGTGTTTGTGTTTTTTTTTTTTTTTTTTTTTTGGTCTGTACTTTGGGCTTTATAAATTGAATATACAAAGCAAATAACTAAAAGTAATTTTTCTTTCACCCATTTTTATTAAAAACCTAACAGAACTATCACATGTGTGGACCAGTATTTAGTGGTTAGACTCACAGTTCCAAAAACCCACAGTTGATTTCTATGCCATCTGTGTGGAGTGTGTATATTCTCCGCAAATCTGCATGCCTATTTCTCTAAGTACTTTGGTTTACATCCACATTCCAAAAATATTAAAGTTTGATGTATTGATGAGTACAATTTAACTTATTTATGGTTATGTAAGTAAGAATTTCCATGCCATTTTTAGGGTTGGCTCTTAACTTGTACACTACATGGCCAAGATATGTCTCAGTGCCCCAACTGCAACATTGAAATACAATTACTACACTGTCAGAAAATGATGGATGAATATACTTTAATATTATTTGACATTCTAGGACAAGAGACATTTTTGTTTTTTACCTGAAACAGTGGTTTATCACTGAAACAAAATTGTCACTATAGCCATTACAGCAGTAAACTTAACTTATGACACATGTCAAATGTTGCTTTTAGGCATCAATGAATTCCTTCAATAACCTACTTTCAGAGAATAAGGAAGAGTGTGCTAGTTTCTATTGTTGAATACAAATGTCAGGTTGCAGTAAATCAAATTCCTACTAGCCCATATAGAATATAAGAAGGGATGGTAGGCGCTCATGACCTAACTAAAACATACAGTCTTATGTGTTGCTTTGGGTTCTCTCTCCTCTCCCTCTCTCTGCTGGTACCATCTTAGAGACTGAAGTTGGCTAATAGCACGGCATACCTCCATCTGTTTCTCACTGTGTTTGTATGTTGTTCTCTGTTAAGTCCTGTCCAGTCTCATGACTCATCCAGGATGAAGTTCTCCTTCTTCTTGCACATTTTCCTTCAGTCTTTCTTTCTGTAATGTAATGTAATATCAGGTGTGTTCGGAGTATTTCACTTTTCTTCTTTTTATTATACTTTTTACCTACAGGTTCTTATTCAATTTACATAGAACCTCTTTTATTAGTTTGTTTTTCTTTCCACAAGATACAAGAATGCACCTGTAAATCTACACCTCAAGTGCATTTATTCTGCATAGGGTGTCTGATTTAAGTTAAGAAGTTTTGACTAAATATAATATTTTAGAATCAATGGTCTGTTACAAAGGATATTTTTCATTTTTATAAACACAGAATGTCCTTGTTTTATTCTAGATTTTACTTCCACCTTAGTGTCAAAGTGGTTGTTAACCACCTTCAGATGTTTGTTAGGTTGCTGACCTTTAATTCATCTTGAACAACTCACCCCTGGATAAATTTCTTTCATAGTCTCTCTTCATATCTAATTCTTCAGTTTAATTACCACAACCTTACTTGTGTCATCTGAAATATTGGTTAATATACAATTTTTAATATTCATGTGAAACAGTGTGATTGAAAAGGTAGGTGGCACAGTGATGCAGGACCTATTTTAGTTTTAGCAGTTGCTGATGCAACAACACCAGCATCAATTGTCTAATTGTCAAAAAACAATAAGTGAAAATAAAGTTGACTATTTTACATAAACTCTTCAGACATAAATACATTATTATTTTACAAGTGACTTAATGAATACTTTAACATTCTACTGATATTAAATCATCCATCCATTTTCCAACCCGCTGAATCCGAACACAGGGTCACGGGGGTCTGCTGGAGCCAATCACAGCCAACACAGGGCACAAGGCAGGGAACCAATCCTGGGCAGGGTGCCAACCCACCGCAGGACACACACAAACACACCCACACACCAAGCACACACTAGGGCCAATTTAGAATCGCCAATCCACCTAACCTGCATGTCTTTGGACTGTGGGAGGAAACCGGAGCGCCCGGAGGAAACCCACGCAGACACGGGGAGAACATGCAAACTCCACGCAGGGAGGACCCGGGAAGCGAACCCGGGACCCCAGGTCTCCCAACTGCGAGGCAGCAGCGCTACCCACTGCGCCACCGTGCCGCCCGATATTAAATCACATATTTTAAAATATGATGACTTTAAGAATACTTAATTTTACTCCCTATTGGATATTTAATTTTCATTACTTATCTGAACTATCCCCAATCACTATTACTTTGTTTAATCCATGCTCTGTTGTACTTATTTTTAACACTTTTATCTGTTACTTGAAAAGTGAAAAGCACTTGAAACTGATGGAAGTGGGATTTGGTTTGAGTTCAGCAATAATACTCTAAAACATTAATTAATCAGTACAGCTGTATGAAATATTTTGAATTCATGTGACAACCGCATTTAATTCAGGGCTTAAAAAAAGGCAGGCATAATAAATAGCACTCTAGAGTGCACAGGACAGACTCCTGTATAAAATGAGCAGAGACTTCTGGTGGGTTGGCTCCTCTTATGTTAGTTGACAGGAAGAGGAGCATTCTGGATGGGGGGAAGCTGAAGTGATGTCAGTGGTCATTCAATCTAAAAGCCTCCATGTCTATAAATGAGATAGGAGGGAGAGCTATTGTTAATATTTTATCCTATCTAGGATGGTATAGCTTACCTTTTTAGAGATTGAAAATGGCACCCAACCATCTGTGCATGATGCTGGTCCCCTACAGCTCAACAAGGGGGGTGTGGGGGGGGGGGCAAGCACATCTAACAAAGAGGTCATGAACTCAGGAAAGTGCATCAGCATTTGTGTGCAACAATTCCTGGAATAGGTACCTTTAACTTATAGGGCTGAAGGCACATGAACCACCATGTGATCCTACTGTTGGTTTCCTTATAGGTCACCAGCCACTGTTGAGGGAGCATAGTCAGTCACCAAGGTAAACTCCTGCCCAAGGAGATAATAGCTCAAGTAAGTGATGGCCCAGTTGGTGCCCAGGGTTCTCATTCAATGGCTGAATACCACCTCTGCCAGTCCAAAAGTTTCACGGGGTGTTCTGCACCACCACCGAGAACAGCGTCCAGTATGTCAGTCCGGAGGACAAAAAGGGAGAGAAAAATCAGAACCAATCAAAATAGGTTCAGACTGCTTTCTTTAGGCAACTAATTAATTTAATTAGTTCCTACTAATCTGGCTTTTGGCTCCGGGGCGATCACGCCTGAAATTACCAAGCGCTACTGTTTGTGGCTGTGTATTCGAACCTCCAAATCCTGCTACCTCCTCCTGCTATGCTTTCTGCTGCTTGCTATCGCCGCTCACCTATGCTACCACACCCGCCTGTCCTACTGGTTCCGCTGTGCTGTGCTGCTTCTCCACTGCTATTTAGATGAGTATTGCCCAGTATCATGCTAAAATACTCTCATGACAAACTCCTTCTTATCAAACAGTTTGTCCAGAGCAAATGGTCTGACTGGAATATCCTAAAGGATGCTGGTATTTTGCAGCGCCTGAAATATATACATTGCGGGTCAGGTCACGCCTCCGCCGAGCTGCGAATGAAAAGACCACGGGCAGCATTTGCTCTGGAATACGCCGTCCTTCTCATGACCCTGGAAATAGAAGTGTCAGTGTGCCAAATTTACATTATGTGGAAATAAACCCTGATCACAGCTCTGTGCAAAAAGAAGCCTCATTAACTAATATTGCACTGTTTAACTCGAGGTCTCTTAATGGCAAAGCATTGGTGCTGTCAGAACTCATCACTGACACCAAACTTGATATTCTGTGTTTAACGGCGACTTGGCAAAAACCAAACGAATTTGCATCTCTCACAGAGGCGACTCCAATTGGTTTCACTTTCCACACAGAGCCTCGCAGCTCAAGGCAAGGCGGTGGGCTTGCAGTAATTGTCAGAGCAGACTTAAACATTAAACGAATCCCAATTGACCGTCCATTGTCTTTTGAGTGCCTGGCTCTTAAATTAATAACGTTTCCCAAAATACAATGCATCCTTTTTATCCGATCTGATTGAACTTTTGACCCACCTAAGCTCTTACTGTCAGAGAATTATCCTTCTTGGTGATTTCAACATATTGACACCCCCACATCTAAACTGAGAAATGAATTCCAGTCCTTACTGTACTGTTTTGACTTGACACACCATGTTGATCTTCCCACCCACTCTGGTGGTCATATATTGGATCTGATCTGCACTTCTGGACTATCTGTTGCCAACATTTACGGCACTGATTTGGGGCTCTCTGACCATAAAGCAGTATTTTTCACTGTTTCACTGCCTTTCCCTCCTCTTACCTGTAAACGACAAATTTCTTACAAAAACCTTAAAAAATATCTGTCCCTCTATCCTTTCTGGATCCATTTCTGATCTTTTACTGTCTTCACCTATTCCACCAACACTAGATAGTCTTGTTGACCACTATAACTCAGCCCTTTATTCAGCATTAGATAAAACAGCTCCTTTAAATCATAAGGAGGTTTCCTTTAAACGTTCAGCTCCTTGGTATAACTCAGAATTGCGATCTATAAAAGCAGCTGGCTGACGCCTTGAGAGAATGTCACGTAAGACTGGCCTCACCGTGCACATCCAGGCTTTCTCTGACCACCAAAGAGCTTGCAGTGAAGAACTAACTTCTGCCAAGAACACCCATTATGGTAGAATAATAGAAAGTGGCCATGATAACCCAAGGGTTTTGTTCTCTGTAGTTAATAAACTGCTCGAACCCACATCTGGCCCAACTACCTCTTCTACTGAAGTCTGTGAGGAATTCCTCCACTTTTTCCGTAACAAAATTAACAATCTAAATAATTCAACTAACATAAATACATCATCTGTTTATATCTCTCCCTGTTTTCCCACTCCATCCAGCTCCTTCTCTAAGTTTTCACCAGTTACATCTGCGTTTGTTAATAACCTGCTTTGTAAGATGAGGCCGACTACTTGTATACTGGACCCCATCCCCAGCACACTACTTAAATCCTGCCTTCATGCCATAATCCCGACTGTTACAACAATAATAAACTCATCCCTTGACACTGGCTCTGTGCCGCTCACTTTTAAAATTGCTTCTGTAACCCCAATGTTAAAAAAGTCTGGTCCTGATGCTGACAATATTAACAATTTTTGGTCTATTTCCCACTTACCTTTCCTGTCAAAAGTTCTTGAGCGCGTTGTAGCTTCCCATCTCACTAACTACTTAACCTCTAATAATTTGATGGAACCCTTTCAGTCTGGTTTTAGGGCGCGGCACAGCTGTGAAACTGCTCTGCTACGGGTAGTCAATGATTTTCTTATGGCCGCAGACTCTGGACAAACCAGCATATTAATTCTGTTAGACCTCAGTGCAGCATTTGACACTGTCAGACATGACATCCTAATGTCCAGAATGGAGAACATGCTGGGTATCTCTGGCACTGCCTTCCAGTGGTTCAAGTCCTATCTGACTGATAGGCAAGAGTTTGTTAGTCTTGGCAACAGCAGATCCAGCTCAGTGCTGGTCACACAAGGAGTCCCTTAAGGCTCTGTCCTCGGTCCTCTGCTTTTCTGTATTTACATGCTTCCCCTTGGCCATATTATCCGTAGCTATGGACTGGGTTATCATTTTTATGCAGATGATACTCAACTCTACTTCAATGTTAAAAGTGGAACTTCATCAGAGCTTTCTCAGCTCACAACCTGCCTTACTGAAATTAAAACCTGGATGGAGCAGAACTCTTTAAAATTAAATTGCAATAAAACTGAACTCCTGCTAACTGGGACTAAAATGCAACTTAATAAAATGAGCTCCTTCCCAGTCTATCTTGGCCGTGATCTCATCAGACCTATCTCTACTGTAAAAAATCTTGGTGTCATTTTTGATTCCTCCCTCACTTATTCCGCCCACATAAATCACATTAAGAAACTTTCTTACTTTCACCTCCGTAACATATCCAGTGTTCGCTCCTTCCTCTCCTTCTCTAATGCTGAGAAACTTGTCCATGCTTTTATCACATCCCGCATTGATTATTGTAATTCCCTACTGGCAGGTGCCCCTTCTAATCTTATATCACAGCTCCAGCTTATTCAAAACTCAGCTGCAAGAGTCCTTACTCGAACCAGCAGCAGCGAGCACATAACATCCATCCTGCTCCGCCTTCACTGGCTCCCTGTGTCTTACAGAATCGAATATAAAATCCTACTAATAACCTACAAAGTCTTAAATAACCTCGCGCCAAACTACATCAGTGACCTTCTCCATCACTATGTGCCTGCCCGCCCACTAAGGTTCTCTGATTCTGGCAATCTTGTTGTACCCCTCACTAATCTACACTCTATGGGTGACAGGGCCTTCAGCTGTATAGCGCCCAGACTCTGGAATGACCTACCGAATTAATCAGGTCAGCTGACTCCATGAATTCTTTTAAAAAACAACTCAAAACTCATCTGTTCAGGAAGGCTTTTAGCTCTATTTGACTTTATTACCTTTCTCTCAGTTTACTTCTCTGTCAAGATGCTAATGTAACCTGTGTGTGTGTGCTAGACCATCAATTATGTTGTCTGTTTCTTTTTTTTTCAGAATTCACTGTCTTAATCTTCTTTATTTATTTATCTGGTTTGTACAATGCTATATACTGTATACGCTGCTGTTCTTTATTATATTCTGTAAGTGCATTGAGCGTGGGAAAGGTGCTATATAAATAAAATGTATTATTATTATTAATTGCTGCCTCGGAATTCTACACCAAAATATTCAGAACTAGTCAAATTAATCAAAGCCATAGTCCTTTCTGAGAACCAAACCATGATGTTTTGGTAATATCCTGCTAATCACAGAAAGGCTTGAACCCACCTTTTTAATTGTGACCGGGGCCAGTCTCAAATGGTGTCAACTTTATGAGGACTGCAGTTTGACTGTACCAGACCCTACCATATAAAATGGATATTTGGCCTTGGTGAGTCCAAAATAACATTTTGCAGAGTTGATTAGGAGGCTGGCTTTGCGAATAGAGCATAATGCAGCCAAAATGTGGCTCGTGTGTTCCTCCCAGGTATTGGAATAGATGAGTATATCATCCAAGTAGACTGCATTATGGGCGGCACGGTGGCGCAGTGGTAGCGCTGCTGCCTCGCAGTTACGAGACCCAGGTTCGCTTCCCGGGTCCTCCCTGCGTGGAGTTTGCATGTTCTCCCCGTGTCTGCGTGGGTTTCCTCCGGGCGCTCCGGTTTCCTCCCACAGTCCAAAGACATGCAGGTTAGGTGGATTGGTGATTCTAAATTGGCCCTAGTGTGTGCTTGGTGTTTGTGTGTGCCCTGCGGTGGGTTGGCACCCTGCCCAGGATTGGTTCCCTGCCTTATGCCCTGTGTTGGCTGGGATTGGCTCCAGCAGACCCCCGTGACCCTGTGTTCGGATTCAGCAGGTTGGAAAATGGATGGATGGATGGATAGACTGCATTATGGGCATTATCAGGCCAAAGCTGTCTGTTCACCAGATGCTGGAATGTGGCTGGAGCCCTGTGCAGCCTAAATGGTAGTACATAATATTGCCAGTGTCCACCTTGGGTGCTAAACAGAGTATTTCATTGGCAGATTCAATTAAAGGAATTTTCCAGTAGCCCTTAATCATTTTCAAGTGATTAAATATGCCTTTCCCAGCCTCGTCCACTCAAGGCATGGGATAGGCATCGAAACGAGAGACCAGGTTAAGATGTTATAAAAATTGTTACAAAAATACCAACTACCATTAGGTTTTAGCACTAATACAATTAGGCAAAACCAAGGACAGGATCTTTCTTCAGTAACCCCTACCTCTAACATGGTGTGAAGCCATCAGGGAGCGTACAGCCGCACTAACCCAGACACACACAGGCAGGACACAGGTTCAAACTCAACACCCGGTTTATTTACAGTTTAAAGTGCAAAAAACACTAATATACCCTATTATTCTATTATTATACTAATATACTTCCTCTCGACTCTGGCCTTTCAATGGAGTGAGGCGGCCCCTTATTCAGGTCCTGGGAGTGTTCCAGGTGGCTCATCAGTATTACATTGGAATCACTCCCAGGTGTGTTGGAGGTCCTCTATAGGGCTCTGAAATTAAAGTCGGAGAGAAGATCCATAGACCTGGAAAACAGAAATGCAAGAGAGAATACCTGTCTTGTTTGATACTTTTTGTCCCAAATTTGGGTAGAAGAATCTTTGCGCTGCATTTAAAGAGTCGCACTGATGACACAAGATGCGGTGTTATGCTATACAGCTTGCTTGGCAACCAGGTGCAGTGTGCCAATAATAGGAATAATAACATGGTGGGGCCTGATTACAATACAAAAAATATTGCAGCATAATAAATAATTAATTATTACTTTCAACAAACATAAATGCAAAGAAACCACACAGGAAGGTGCTAGAGAAAATACACCCCAAATTCCCAAATAATATTTTTTTATATTTTTAGTGAAAATGAAATTTCCTCAGTTATACATTCTGGATCATGCCCTTTATATATGCTCTAAATTTTACTTCATCAGAGGACTTATCTTTGTGAAGAACTTGTGCAACTGCACAGTGTAATCTATTAACTTAACAGTAAGGAGGATTTCTGACTTCCAGCCCTCCTTCAGTATATCAAGGAGTCCACACAGTTGTCTCCCATGCTCTTTTACCTGTTCCTCCCTCCTATTTTCTTGACTGGCTGCCTTTTTTGCTCTCAGTATACCCTGATCGCATTGGAGGTAAAGGAAGTCCTTGTAGGTATCGTGTTTATGGATTCCAACACGTGCCAAGCCCCCCACAAGTTCTCAGGAAATATTTTTTAAATTGGCATATCTCATGGGAATGACCTCTTGATATTTGGTAGCATAATCTACAAGCAACTATATGTATTGTGTCACAAAAATGAGACATAAACAGATAAAGGTTTGGGGCAGCCACTGGTATAATCTGGTATCCTGGCTGCAAAGTTGTTTTTTTATCAATCCCGAGCACTGATGTACATACAACGGAGTCCAAAACAAGACTGACAAATAGGGAAAAGGTGTAGACTTTTAAAGGGGAAGACAGGAGGTGAGGTCATAGGGATCTGGCTCATGTTCTTCAGCCATTGATTCGAGCCCGGAGGTGACATCACAGGGGCCGGAGCCGGTAAGGTCTTCTTCCATTGGCTCGGTCCCGGAAGTGACGTCAAAAGAGCCAGGTGAAATCTCTCGAGACTGGTCTACAGGCAAGGGAAAAAAAGAGTCAGTGCACTCTGCCACATCCCGGCATGCCTCAGAACTGCCTTCCCTCAAGCCCTTTAGCTGCCTCCCATGTGCATGTGTGTGACAAGGCCCCCCACTTAGCCCAGACCCGTCGGGTCGGGCGGACCTAATCGAGATGTCATGAACCCAAGAAAGAGCATCAGCGTTGGCATGGAGAGCGCCCCGGCGATGAACGAGCGAAAACTTGTACGGCTGTATGTAAAGAAACCACCGGGTGACCCGCGGATTCGACTCCTTGTGCAGGGCCATCCACTGTAGTGGTGCATGGTCCATGACAAGGGTGAATTCCCGGCCCAACAGGTAGCACCTAAGCTGAGTGATCGCCCATTTAATCGCCAAAGCCTCCCTTTCCACCGCTGCATACCTGGTCTCCTTGTACAACAGTTTCCAGCTCAGGAACATGATGGAGTGTTCCACACCATCGACACTTTGGCTCAGCACGCCGCCCAGGCCTGTGTCCGAAGCGTTCGTCTGGAGGATAAAAGGCAGAGAAAAGTTAGGTGCCCTCAAAATAGGTGCGGACGTAAGGGCCTGCTTCAAGTCACCAAATGCAGTGCCTGTCTTCTCAGTCCATACCACAATGTTCGGGCCCCTCTTCTTTGTTAAGTCAGTCAAGGGCGCCGCTTTCTCCGAGAACCGGGGTACAAACCGGCGGTAGTACCCCGCTAACTCGAGAAAGGATTGGACTTGCCGCTGGGTTCCCGGATGGGGCTATTTCAAAATGGCATCTACTTTGGAGCACTGTGGCCATACGGTACCCCGACCCACCAGGTAGCCTAAATATTTGGCCTCGCTTAATCCAAAGAAGCATTTCTTGGGATTAATCTGGAGCCCGGCCTCACCAAGTGCCCGCAATACCGCTCGGACCTGCTGTAGGTGTTCCCTCCATGTGCTGGAATAGATGACCACGTCATCCAGGTAGGCAGCGCTATATGAGTCATGAGGCCGGAGCACTTTGTCCACCAAACGCTGGAAGGTTGCTGGAGCCCCGTGTAATGCAAATGGAAGAACACGATACTGCCAGTGTCCGCTAGGGGTACTAAACGCGTTTTTTTCCTCACGGAGTCCGTTAAAGGAACCTGCCAGTACCCTTTTGTCATGTCCAGTGTGGTCAAATATCGAGCCTGCCCAAGCCTCTCGAGGAGGTCGTCCACTCGTGGCATTGGATAGGCATCAAATTGAGAGACTTGATTAAGCCGACGGAAGTCATTGTAAAACCTCCAACTTCCGTCAGGCTTACCGACCAGCACAATTGGACTGGACCAGGGACTATAACTTTCCTCAATCACACCTAATTCCAGCATGCGCTTGATCTCAAGCTCCACTTCAGCCCTTTTTGCCTCTGGAAGACGATATGGGCGTTCTCGGACAATAACCCCGGGCTCTGTCACTATGTTGTGCTCAACCAGAGAGGTCCTTCCAGGGTTCTCACTGACTACCTTCCGAACGGACCAGATAACTGTTTCCAGCTCCTGCCGTTGTCTAGGACTTAAATCCACACCGAAGTTAAGGCTAGCCATGTGAGCAAAGAGCGAGCGGGGCTGGCCAGAGGAGGGATCGGGGTCCCTGTCCTTCCACGGTTTCAGCAGGTTCACATGATAAACCCGCTCCCTCGGCCGATGATTGAGTTGACTCACCAAATAGTCGACGAGGCCCTTCCTCTTCTTAACTTCGTAGGGGCCTTGCCAATGGGCAAGCAACTTAGAGTGGGAGGTAGGCACTAGGACCATAACACGATCTCCCAGTTGGAACTCCTGGAGAGACATGCCGCGGTTGTAACAATGGACCTGTGTTGCTTGGGCCTCTTCCATGTGACTTTTAAGGAGGGGCCTAATCTTTCCAAATCTATCGCGTAATTGCGCGATATATTCTAGTATGTTTGTAGAGGGAAGAGCCTCTTCTTCCCATCCTTCTTTTAGGATATCTAATATGCCCCGGGGTTGCTGCACATACAGTAATTCAAAAGGGGAGAACCCCGTGGAGGCTTGTGGGACTTCCCGATAGGCAAAAAGGACGAGGGGGAGGAGCTGATACCAGTTCCTTCCATCCTCGCTGACCACCTTAGCAGCATTTGTTTGAGAGTCTGATTGAACCTCTCCACTAGACCGTCGGTTTGAGGATGATACACCGCGGTCTTTAAATGCTTTATGTTCAGTAATCTGGCAGTCTCCTTGAATGTCTCTGAGGTGAAAGGTGTCCCTTGGTCCGTCAAGACTTCCTTGGGGATACCCACGCGTGCAAAGACCCCTAGTAATTCCCGTGCGATGGTTTTAGAAGAGGCTGAGCGCAATGGAACAGATTCGGGGTATTTGGTAGCATAATCCACGAGGACTAGGATGTACTTGTGTCCTCGGGCTGAGGGCTCTAATGGTTCCGACTATATCGACCCCAATTCGATGGAAAGGAATGTCAATCAGGGGAATGGGTACGAGAGGATCACGGTCCTTTCTTGGAATTTGTCGCAATTGACACTCAGGGCAGGAAGTGCAAAAGCGATGAACCTCCTCATTGATTCCTGGCCAGTAGAAACGGAGCTTGATCCGCTCCAGGGTTTTTTCGGTGCCCAAATGGCCACCTAGGAGGTGGGCGTGTGCTAACTCGCAGACCTGCCGTCGGAAGGCTCGCGGGATTAGCAGTAGCCTTCTCTCCTGCCCATCATGCATTGCTACGCGATAGAGAAGGTCGTTGTCTAATACAAAGTGAGGACCCTGTGGCATTGACTGGTTAATGCGCTGGCCGTTGACTAGGACCACTGCATTTTTTGCAAATTTCAGGGAATCGTCACTTGACTGCTCTCTTTTAAAGGAAGCCGGTGTCTCTCTAAATTGAAACCGTAAAAGGGAGAGAGGATCTGGACCGACCTCAAGGGGTGTGGTTTCCTCCCGCTCCGCTGGTGGATGATGTGTCGGCACGCGACGGCCTGGGAGTTGCCACGTCACTCAGGACGGCCGCTTTGTCTCTCTCTGCCGGCTGATTACACTGCGTGGAGGCAGCTTGAGATGGTTCATCTCTGTCCATAACTAGGCCCAAGTTAACCCCAGGAGTGGTATGTGTCTCACCGCTTTTAATATTAGTCCAGTCCCGCCCCAGTATCACCGGGTGTGGAGGATCAGGGAGGATTGCCACGGTTAATTTCTGAACTGATCCTCCGTAGCTGATGACACAAATGGCGGTCCTGTACCAGCAGGTTTCCCCGTGGACACAGGTTATACCGGACTTAAATTTCAATCACTGTTGCGGTAGCACAAAGCGGCGGGCAACAATGGAAATGTTGCTGCCGGTATCGAACATAGCAGAAGTTTTAAACAGATTAACGATCACCACGTCTGTATGTGGGACCGCCAACGGGTTTATCAGAGCACACCAACTCCTCTTCCCCCTCCACCTGCATTCCACCTCATTCCCAAGCGGTTTGTGCACCCGCGGCCTCGGGACGTCGGCACAAGCTCTGGGTTGTACAGGAGGGGGCTAGGTTTTGGGACGTACTCCGGTTGAGTTTGACCAAGGGACGGTTCAGCTCCCCCAGATTGTGAGGCCATCCTTTGTCTTTCTATGAGCTCTATGAGCTCTGCCATGTTTCTAAATTGTCTACCCAGACCGGCTGGGTGAATCCCTGGGGTAGTGTGTCCAGAAGCAGATAGCAAGCTACCTGCTCTATTATTTGGAAGGGCTTGAGTTCCTGTGTCCGTAGCCACTGCCCTACCTTTGCCCATAGGGACCAGGCTTGTTGAGGGGTCGGCTGCTCTGAGTCGAACGTCCAGTTTCTCAGGCTACTCACCTGCCAGTCTGGGGCACCCCTAGGTGGAAATCGGGGCTCTAGCTTCACAGGGAGGTGGGCACTCTCCTCCAAGAGAGCATAAACAGCCCTCTTTGCCTCCCCTTTCCGAAGCAGCCCAATTCTGTGAGTCCATTCCGCACACTCCCCGGCCTGCTCAGGTTGCCTAGTGGAGCATGCCGGGTGCAGAGCCTGTACAGGACACCCTTGCCACTTGGAAACTCAGCCCTGGTACGCTCCCACCTGGATGTGTTGCAGGTCCTGTCCCCTTCTCTTCCAGGACTTCTTCATCCTGCCGGCTACGCCAATGTCACAAAAATGAGACATAAACAGATAAAGGTTTGGGGCAGCCACCCGTATAATCTGGTATCCTGGCTGCAAAGTTGTTTTTTTATCAATACAGAGCACTGATGTGCATACAACAGAGTCCAAAACAAGACTGACAAATAGGGAAAAGGTGTAGACTTTTAAAGGGGAAGACAGGAGGTGAGGTCATAGGGATCTGGCTCATGTTCTTCAGCCATTGGTTTGAGCCCGGAGGTGACATCACAGGGGCCGGATCCGGTAAGGTCTTCTTCCATTGGCTCGGTCCCGGAAGTGACATCAAGAGAGCCAGGTGAAATCTTTCAAGACTGGTCTACAGGCAAGGGAAAAAAGAGTCAGTGCACTCTGCCACATCCCGGCATGCCTCAGAACTGCCTTCCCTCAAGCCCTTTGGCTGCTTCTCATGCGCACATGTGTGACAATTCATACCCTTGGTGCAGATGGACCCATGATATCCAGACTGCTAGAATGGAATATCAATAATGGACAAAGGTACAAGTGGCACGTACTCTTTTCTTGGAGTTTGGCATAATTTACATTCTAGGCACAATGTACAAAAACATTGTATCTCTTCATTTATTCCTAGCCAATAAAAACAGTTTTATTCTCTCTTAACATTTTATCTGTCCCTAAATGAGCTCCATTTAAGTGTGTGTGTGTCCCATGAACTAGTTCAAATATTTCACATCTACAAGAATAGGAAATCAGGACTCACTGGTGTGCTTTGCCTCAGCTACTCGATATAACAAATAATTTTTAATCTCAAAATTTAGACAGGTTGGAGTGGAACCATTTTGACTATTAACTGAAATTACAGCATTTCATGCAAATTAGTGAATTATTGTTCCATTGCTCTTTTAAAGTGGGCAGCAGCCTACATTGAACATTCAAATATGTCAATGGATCAAGCAAGGTCTCTGGGTGCAACATTGCTTCCTCGGTCGCAACTGCTGATGACATAGGCACCACAACATCATCACATACCCAGAAGTCTGAGTCATTGCAATGGCTGGCAATGCTTTTGCCTGTCTTTTGTGTGGGATGATGTAATTTTAAGATGAGTTTCCCTGTTCTACAGCTTGTAGTACACATTCAAAGCAGAAGTTCAATCCACAATTCATTGGCTCATCAAGCTGAGAATGGTCTGTGACTAAATGATCGATCACATCAACAATGCAGCAGGGATGATGTCAGTTTTTTCTTTCAGACTTGGCCCAGGGTGATCTTGATTATCAGAGTTTAAGGTTTTCATTGATCATCTGATTTTTCGACTAACATTGCTGCACAATGTTGTTTCCATTACCCCAATTAAGTCCAACAGGTCCATCCAGGGCCGGAAGGATTAGGTTAGGCTATTGTATATGACCAGCTCTACTGCCTATTTGATGGTATTCTCACCAGGACAGAGCTAATGATGCAGCGTGTCCCTTATGCCATAGGCTTGCAATCATGTGGGCTTTTTAGGGTTAAACGCTAATTTTTAGGACACTGCTTGTCTGGTTGATGTTAGCCCATACTGAGTGAGGATCACATGTGTCAAACTCCAGGCCTGGAGGGCCGCAGTGGCTGCAGGTTTTCAATCTAACCCTCTTCCTAATTAGTGACCAGTTTTCACTGCTAATTCACTTTTTTCCCCTTTATTTTAACAGCCATGTTAGAAGGATTCAGTCCTCTGAATTGATTTGTTTCCTCATTAAATGACAGCCAAACAGAAATGAGATGTGAAACGAGCCAACAGATGACCAGCTTAAACTGGGGCTTCAAACTCCAACCGGTTTCTTAATGAGAAGCCGATGCTTGCTGTTAAATAAACCCGTTATTTAATTCCACAGCTTGTTGCAGTTCTTGTTCTGCAACAGCAGACATTTCCAAAACTGTTGATTTTTTGTTTTTTATAGGAACATTGTCAATGTGTTTTGGTGAGTTGAGAGATCAACCTTACAGAGACCATCACCTTTCTTTATTTTTAGATATTGTGTGATGTGGTGGCTTGTTTTATGTCTCATTATTGTTTGGCTGCTAATTAAGGAAAAAGAAACAACTAAAGGGCCAGAGTCAAGTTAATTAAAAGAAGTAATTAGCAGCAAAAATTGGTCACTAATTAAGAAGATGGTTAGAATGAAAACCTGCAGCCACTGCGGCCCTCCAGGACTGGAGTTCGACACCCCTGCTTTAGATTGATGTAACTATCTGCAGCCCATTCCTCTAAAACAACATTGGCACTTTGTCCCTCACCACTCAGGATGGGAGCTAGAATTGACACCCATTCTTCTTGGTGCCACTTGCATCTAGTAGCTGTTCTCTCAAAGACTAAGAAAAAACTTAAATGTCATTGCGAGGTCACAATGAAATGTGCACCTGTGATAGTCCCAGGCCTGGTCTGAGTGCCTCTGTCATATTCCACTGTACCTGTGTTTCGGTGAACTGTGTCCACTGGGATTTGACTTGAAGCTATATTTGCCTCAGTCTTTTTCAAGGTCCATGTGGACTGTGTACAATGTGCACCTGTTTGTTCTGTCGGATGGGGGCCCCTTTACTGAGCTGCACTAGTGTTTATACTTACCAAGGCATGCCATTGATCCAAGTGCGTGCTTTTGTACATCACATTACTGTTTCTGCTTTGCAAAACTGAGCATAGCGGCACATCACATCTGACCTTGATGTTCCACCATGCCGCTTACTGAAAGCTTTTGATATCTTAGGTCCAGCATTGTTGGCTGTTATAAATGGTTTTATTAGAGGGTGTTGTTCCCTCAGTTTTTTAAACATGTGGCGGTGGTGTGGCTCTGTCTTAAAAAGGCAGAATTACATCCTGGTATGTTTGCTAATTTTCGTCCGATTTCCCAAATGAAATTTTTGGCTAAAATTATTTATACTCAATTGGTTGATCATTTTAGCTCCAGTAATATATTTGGGATCTACCAATATGGCTTTAGGCTTTATCATGGGGTTGAGACAGCCCTCCTGAAAGTATTTAATGACATCTCTCTTATTACTGACTCAGATGGGCCAGCAGTCCTTGTCCTCCTAGACCTTTCTTCAATTTTGATATTGATCATGAGATCTTGCTGTTATGACCTGAGCATCTGATGGGGCTTAAAGGAGCTGCTCTTAACTGGTTCAGATCACATCTTTCTAGTAGACAAGTTTCAGTGACTTTCAATTCCTCTTTTTCGTCTACTGCTCCTGTTAAATGTAGTGTTCCTCAGGGATCCATTCTTGGTTCTACTTTACTTTCTATTTATCTTCATGCTATAGGTGCTATTTATAGGAAGTTTAATGTTTCTTTTCATTGTTATGCTGATGACATGCAGGTCTATATTCATGTGTGTAATTCTGCAATGAATTGGCTGCACAATTGTCTTATAGAACTAAGATCCTTGGGGGCTGACAATTTTCTCGATCTTAATCAAGATAAAATGTAAGTGCTAATAGCTGGTCCTCCTGCCAAAGCTCAAATTGGTTTTGAACTCCTTGGCTCTTTTGTGGATTTTTACAAACCTCATGTTCAAAATCTTGAGGTTATTTCTGATAGTAACTTTTTCAGAAACAGAAATTCTGCAGTGAAGAGTTGCTTTTTCCAGGTTTGTCTTTTAGCTAAGGTTAAGGTTTTGTTTTTTTTAATTTTTGCTTTTCTCGGCTTGATTACTTCAACTCACTGTATTTTAGGATCAGCAAATCCCTGATATGCAGGTTGCATTTGGTCCAGAATGCTGCTGTACATTTTTTGGTCGGCACAACAAAGTTTGATTCTATATTCTCTTCTATTTTTTTATACTGGTTGCCGGTTAGTTTCAGAATTAATATTAACATTTTGCTGCTGGTTTTTAAATCAATACATGGGTGTCCTCCTGCCTATTTATCTGAAATGTGTTGTGCACCAGCCATCTAGAGAGGTTAGATCCACTGATCAGTTGTCTCTCTAAGGGGGATAGGGCTTTTACAGCTGCTGCATCTCGTATGTGGAATTATTTACCAAATTAAATTAAGGAGTCACCCTCAATTGAACTGATTAAAACTAGACTGAAGACGAATTTCTATTCTCTAGCTTTCCTTGACCTTCAGTGATACTAATGGTTCCTTACTCTTCATCATTTGTTTTGTTTCAATTTACTGCTGGTTTGTATTGTGTTTTATTGTATTTTATTGTATTCATTTTATTTGTTTACTGTATATTTTATTGTAAAGCATTTGATTACAATATTACTGATGTTGTTTTAAATGTGCTCTACAAATAAATTGACATTGATATTGACCTCAAAGGGGATACCAATTCTCCACAGTATTTTATTATTATGGGCCACCTGCCCCTCTCCCTATTGTTTGAAGTATATGTATATAAGTGTAATCAACCATCCAAGCGTGACTGTGCATTTATAAACCTTTTTCGAATTTCTGTGTATTTTATACCACATTATGAGGAGTAAGAAGAAGCTAACAGATTAGAGTAGTCTGTGTACCCATGGATGCAGCTTGCTATGCACGTCTTCTTTGACCTTTGCTAAACTTCCATTCCTCCGCTTAGCTTCAGGTAGTGGCTTTCATTTGCATAAAGCTGCAGCCCCATTTCACTGTGCAATTACAGCCCCACCAAAAGGACAGGGAGCTTTACAGTAGCCCACTCGTTACAGCATTATTATCAGTAAGTATCGATAAAAAAAACATGGGTCAGCTTATTTCTTTTTTTCTGTAATGTCACTGCAATTTCTATTATATCAGTCAAAGCATTTTTTGACATTTTGGGGTATCTAGTTTTTCTATTGCAAGGAGGCTTTTTACCCCTAAATATTCAAATATTGTAGTGGACTACAATATATTCAATGGGCTCAACACTATCAACATCCAGACAGCCTTCTTAATAGCTTCTGAACACTAACAGAATGTTATGTAGCACAATGCATGGAGTACAAGTCCAAAGAGGTTATTGTCAAGCTTTATAATGCACTGGTGAGGCCTCATCTTGAGTACTGTGTATAGTTTTGGTCTCCAGGCTACAAATAGGACATAGCACTGGAAAAGGTCCAGAGAACAGTGACTACTCTGATTCCAGGGCTACAGGGAATGAATTATGAGGAAAGATTAAAAGAGCTGAGCCTTTTCAGTTTAAACAAAAGAAAATTAAGATGAGACATGATTGAAGTGTTTAAAAATTATAAAGGGAATTAGTACAGTGGATTAAGACTGCTATTTTAAAATGAGTTCATCAAGAACACAGGGACATAGTTGGAAACTTATTAAGGGTAAATTTTGCACAAACAGTGGGAAGTTTTTCTTTACACAGGGAACCATAGATGCATGAAATAAGCTAACAAGTAGTATGGTAGACAGTAAGACTTTAGGGACTTTTAAAATTAGACTTGATGGTTTATTTTATTTTTATTTTATTTTTTTCGAAAAATTAAGTGGGTAGGACTGGCAAGCTTTGTTGCGATGAATGCCCTGTTCTCTGCTAAATTGTTCTAATGTTCTAAAATCAAAATATCGTTTCTTAGAAGACACATACTGCCATAGATGTACCATCCTGCCAAATAACAGTTTTTTAACTAAATGGGAAATAGTGTTTTTGTTGATGAGTGAGAAATTTAGTCAATTCTGCATAATATGTATGGAAGGACCAGGGAAGTGTGTATTTTTAACAGTTTCTCCCCTGGACCGACAGAGGGCAGCTCCCTTGGCTAGCAGTGGTGGCCAAGGGTTGTGAGCATGGAAGCTCAACCCTGCTTGGGCCTGTGGCCACCACCAGGGGGCATGTGGACTTTTGCATGCCTCTATTTGCCAGCACTTCCACCACACCCAGAAGTGCTGCCAGAAGAAGCTCATTGGGCACCTTGAGTCCTTCTGGGTTCACTATAAAAGAAGCCAGTTACCACCACTCAATGGCCAGAGTTGGGAGGAAGATGACAAAGCCTGAGGAGGAGTAGAGGTGAAAGAACTAGCGGTAAAAGAGACAGTGTGAGCCTTGTGTGCTTTATGTACTGTGCTGTGGGGAGCAGGGTGAAACACTCCCCAATTGTAAATAAACCATGTGCTGGGTGCTAAACCTGTCTCCTGCCTGTCTGGGTCAGGGTTAGAACACACAACCAAAATCATTAAAAATAACTATCTGCAGCAGGAGGTAAAATTCCCACAGAGCCCTATTCTGAACATTATCAAGCCAGAATGGGACTACTTGCAAACACAGAAGCAAGTCCGCAATTCTGCATTGGAACTTAAATTTTTAATTTAAGTTTTTTAAGTGGAACTTACTGTAATTCTTAATTTTTCTTTTCTCAAAAAAACTGATGCAAAACAGTTGTGGGCCTTTGAGAAATCACATTTATTTTTATCCATCATGACAAGGAGGAGTATTGAAGAGCATCCAAAACAGCTATATATTGTATTTTGTATAGATTAAAGTACAGATTGGTTAAGTTTAACAACCCTACTATCTCTTTAGGTCTATGTAAACGGTTCTTAAACAAGTGGCTAAACTGTCTGGGTGACTTGTCCAGCTTGTTTCAGTCAGGTAAAGTATTCTTTTCTTCACCTCCTATTTCTCTCTAAAACTCTGTTACTCCTGGCTTTTCTTCACCCTGCCATCTGAACCTATACCTTAAACTTTCTTCTCAATTTATAATTAAATGGTACTCTGGGCATAAAGCAACTTTAAACTCAATATCAGTGACAGTTTTGGCCAACACCAAGAATTACTTCTGGAGTCAGGGTGGTCCTAATTTTGTCCCAGGGCACCAGGCCAGAACTTCCTCCTAGCAGCTTCTTTGTTCCCTCACTAGAATAAGCAGCATTTTTATTTACCCTTTGATGTCCCATGTGGACTTCCAGTTTATTTGTGTCTCCGTCCCTAGTAGAGCACCATGTTACAGTTCTTTTAGGTCAGTGCCATCCTAATAAACCTCCATAAAGCTGACATGGAAATTTGGATCTTATTGTTATGATATATGATTTGTCTTTGCTAAAGGGGCTGTATGTTTGACAGGATGATAAAATCTAGTTTAATTGCTAGTGAGCTGGAATCACACACGGTGTAATGTCATCCATGTATATAACAATGGCTAAAAGAAGAAGCTTGTAATATTTAATGAGAAAATCAATACACATAAACATAAAGATTCACCTCAAGTCTTTAAGTTTGTATTGATTTTTCAGTGCACAAGTTAACATCATATTATTTATTAATTTATATTCTTATAGCATTCCCTGAGAACAGATACAGGGATCTGAAAGTTAACAGATCAAGTTCAAATTTATTGTCACCAGTTTAGAGTATGATGACTTGGATTTAAAAGTGAGACTCAAGGGAAATCAAGTAAGCAAGTATTTTTTGTGACAATGATTCTGCTGTTTTTTTGGGTTTTTTTTTCTCTCCAGACCTTCTACTATTACAGGAAGCTTTAGATTCATGTCAAGCTTTTGAAATATACATTTATTTTAGTTTGGAAGACAAATAAATAAATAAAAACAGTAGCTATAATAACCAAGTAAATGACTGAGATAGCAATGGTTGACTGGGCCCTGTGCACAGTGAGTCTCTGCGCAGACTGTCAAAGTCAGCAAATAAAGCTGGAATAAATCGGTTTCTCAAGGGATCATGCCGTGTCTTGGCAGTTCTTTTGGCAGATGCTTGTTTGTTTAAGCTGACAGACTTCACCTTGTTAGAGATCAGTAACTTCAAAACAAGGGCAATAAATAAAACAAGACATTCAACAAAAATGTATTTCATCCTGTCTGTATTTTTTGGTATCTTTAGTTAGGGCTGACAGAAGAAGAAACAAACTGGCCTTTTTATCCCATTTAATTGCCTTTTAAAATGTCACAGAAAAAGCATATATTGTATGTCAAGGAATGGCTTGTTTTCAAGGTCAATAAGCCTAAACATATAATGTGTATTTCTTGTTTAAAAACTCAGATTTCTTTCAGTCTGATGAATAATACACTGCTGTATAATCATTTTAACTCAACCCAGCAGCTCCTCTGTTACCGGTACTGAAGCATTATTTCAAAGACCTGGGTGTAAATTTCAGCCTTACCTTTATCTCTATGGAGTCTACATGAGCTGGTCTTGTGGTTTTTGTCCAGGGACTCCAGTATCCTACACCATTTTTTTTTTTTTTTGCAAATTTTTATTGAACATATGTTTAATTGATACATATGAAAAAATTAGAACTCTTTTTTATCTTAACAGAGTGGGAAAAAAGGAAACCTCAGAACTACCCACAAAACCCACCTACCCACCCACCTACCAAAACCCACCAATGCCTTGAGAACTGGTGAACCCTTACTTGAATGAACAATAAATAAATAAAACAGGCAGAAGTAAAACAGTTGGCCAGCAGGTAGAGGAGACTGAAGTGCAATAAACACCAGCAAGGTAAGTATATCATAAGGTCACTTCCTCTCTGCTCCTAATCAATACAATAGCACTAAGCAATCTCTGAACTGTAGAGCTGGATAAGTTGTTAATCCGTGAAGCAGGAAGTTCTAAGAGGACTACATTAAAGAATGATGCCTTCCAATGAGATAAAATGACTCAGTCAGGTAATCTTCAGTTAGAGGCCATGAACAGTTTTGCAACAATAGCTGCTAGCGAGATTATGTTCTGCTGCGGTACAGTAAAGGAGACAGTGGAGAAATCCAAGAGAAGGAGAACCTGAGGAGAAAAGGGAACATGCACAGAGAAAATTGAGAGAGATTTTGCCACATAGGACCAAAGAGAAGGAACTGGGGCACAGTGCCAGAACATGTGTAAGAAAATGCCAGGAGTGTTTAAAGAGCAAAGAGATGGCAAAGTGGATCTGGAGTCAAGCCCATTAAATTTTAGTAATTTTAAACTGAATGTTCTAGTAATTAATTTTTGGGTGGATTTTTAAATTCCTGAATATAGTATTCCAACAATTAACATAACTGGTGAAATTAAAATTGTAAGGTATTAGAGTCCTGATTAACTAGTATGTAATGGTTAAAAAAAATTGAAACTTGGTTATATTTTGCAAATTTTTCAAATCAAATTAATCTGGACACAGTGTTAAGTGTACTACCTCACCAATCTGTGCCTGTGTGAGTTTCCCTCATGGTGCTTCAATTTCATCTTTCATCCCTAAGTGGTGCAGGTCAGTTTAGTAGGTGACACAGTTGGTCTGTGTTAGTGTGTGCATAACTGGTTTATCTTGAGTTAGATTGGTTCCTGCCTTACACCAAGTGCTTCTGGGATATGCAACCCTGAACTGGATGGAGCAGGTTTGAGAATTGTCTGTCATGTTATCTTATGTTGATTAATCTAATTGCTACGGGTATACTTAATGGTTATATACTTATTTTGTAAAAGATGATATCTACCTTCATTAGTCAAATTTGAGTTGTTTTTGACTCCAGATATTTAGCTGTGGGGCGGCACGGTGGCGCAGTGGGTAGCGCTGCTGCCTCGCAGTTGGGAGATCTGGGGACCTGGGTTCGCTTCCCGGGTCCTCCCTGCGTGGAGTTTGCGTGTTCTCCCCGTGTCTGCGTGGGTTTCCTCCGGGCACTCCGGTTTCCTCCCACAGTCCAAAGACATGCAGGTTAGGTGGATTGCCGATCCTAAATTGGCCCTAGTGTGTGCTTGGTGTGTTTGTGTGTGTCCTGCGGTGGGTTGGCACCCTGCCCGGGATTTGTTCCTGCCTTGTGCCCTGTGTTGGCTGAGATTGGCTCCAGCAGACCCCTGTGTTCGGATTCAGCGGGTTGGAAAATGGATGGATATTTAGCTGTTTATCTATTGTTGCAGAATGGAGAAGTGGCTAAGCAAAGCTAATGGACCAGTCCCTTCATCTATCTCACGGTCTCAGTCTGAGTAAACCTTTTAATATACACTATATATGGGGTATCCAGCTGTGCTCAGATTGGTAGCTCCAACTGGCATTCTCATGGTGAGGACACCAACTAAATTTAGGAACAAAACATGGTGTTCCCCTGTACAAATGGGGAATCTGTGCTAAACTTTGGTGGAAAAGGGTTCAATGGTGTGTATTTGCATACTGTACACAAACACACATTCAGCTTTATATATATATTAGATAAGGGATACATTGTTTTTTCGCCCCACAGACAATTTGGGCAAAAAGAGCAAAAAAAGGCAGAAATAGTTAATAATGGCCATTTTTTCCCAATATGTGCTGCTGTTTCTAGATTTCTTCTATGCCAGTTATGGCTGACACCATCTTTAAAAGTATTGTACTAGGTTGTTTACAATGAGGAATGCTCGTGGTAGTGACATACTTCAAAAAATGGCAATGTTTTTACAAAATCAAAAACAAATAGACAAAGGAAGTGAAGGGAATGTGAAGGAATAATACCAAGATAGATTGAATTAGAATGCAAAGCAACAGTGTTTGAGTTTAAACATGGTGGATCTGTATGACTAGCAAGACAAGGAATGGTTCATTCACATTGTGAACTATTGGACTCTGTGCATATCTTATGTACAAATTTAAAAGTAAATATTTCATTGGAAGCACACAATTTATAAATGGCTGGGTGCAAGATCTTCACATTGTAATGGCACTGACAAGTTGCATCAGCCTGGGGATAAGTCACCAGCACTATGAGCTGGCATTCAGTCATGTAAATGAGAAGCTGCTGGGCAGCCTATAAAAAGTGAAACCCTGCAAAGTCGCATACTAATTCCATCTAGTGTGACAACAGTGAACAGTCTTTTTAAGGACAGTGAGCTACTCAAAAAGTTGATGTAAAGAGCAAAAATCCATATTAGCACTTGGTTCCACTGCTACACTGGTGTTGCTGGATAGCTTTGATGTAGAGTTCAGGGATCTGCAATGCCGTTTGCAGCATCAGCACAGACAGGAAGACAGCTGCGAGACCACAATTCCATCACTGTTTCTCCATCTGCTAAGGTCCATTATCCTGGGTGTGAAGTGGCTGGTGGAGCTTCGAGTTCATGAAGCTGGGAAAAAATGTGGCATATAATACTGACCCCAGGTAAGCAGTGTGAAGCAGGGCCTAATGATAAAACTGTCCAGGCATTTATCTACGCACAAATAAGGGACAGAATAACACATAAAAGTGCAGCATTCAATGTCCCTGTGCACCACCTGACAATGAAGTGCTAATGACCGTAACGATGTATCTTTGTCACCAGCTACAAAACCACTGCAGAAACAATTGTTGTTTCATGTAAATGAGCAACTTCGGAGTCTGCTGCAGGGTAGCCAATAAAAACTGCAAGCCTGCAAAATTGCATTTAAATTCCAGATAGTGTGGAAACAGTGAGCAGCCCTTTTAAAGACTATGAGATACCTAAAAGTGCCACGCAAAGAGCAAGAATCCATTGGCACTCTGTGCTGGCACTACAATATTTACAAGCCTGTAAACTGCAAGCACACAGCTTTCCTAGCCAAGTTAAGTTAGCCAAGCTGTTGATACTTCTTCACCTATTCTCTTATGCTGATTTAAGCTGCTTTTTTCTATTTGAATAAAGGAAAAGTGTACATCGGTTGATGAACTTATTCTGTAAGTCATCATTACAATTTACAAAACTAATTTATCTATTTTCAGTTAAGTTTTTTAAATGTCCACTTTGAGAATGTTGACTTCAATAAATTTTACTCACCTAACAGCTTCATAATTCAGTTTTATTAATAAAGCAAGGAATTAATGTAATTTAAATGTTATATAAAGAAACTAAAAATGGTAAAGCATTAATGAAAACATTTGGGGTTTGGTAATGAGCCCAGTGTTTTCTAAAATTTGGTTTCAGCCAAGAATTTTCTTTTTGGTGCATCACTAATATATTATATACTAAAGCTCCTGAGACAATTGGCCTCACTTATAATGCTATCTGAAGTACTATGTAACTAAGTAATTTTCTGTATACAATGTTTTTTCCCCCAGGAGTTAATATTGGTTCACTGGTGCTCCTTAGACTTGAACATGCTACATACAATTTCCCATGAGTAAAACATTCCTGCTGAAGTTGAATTCTTGCTTTTCCTAGTGACTGAATTTTGGTTCTGCTGATTGTCAATGAAAACGTTACTTTTACAGAGAAAAGCCAAGCAAAATGACACCTTTTATTGGCTAACTAAAAAGATTACAATATGCAAGCTTTCGAGGCAACTCAGGCCCCTTCTTCAGGCAAGATGTAATACAGAAACTGGAGTTCCCTATGTTTATATACACACTCTAGGACAAGAAACAACATTGGTAAATCTTTAAATGAGAAATTTTAAATGTAAAAAATTAATAGATTCATTCAGTCTAGGGTTAATTTAACAAGAGAGAAAAGAACAATGTATTGTCAAGATCTCTGGATAAGATAACTGTCCAACAAAGTCTTTTGAAGTTTGTAATGAGTTTTTTCAAAACAATGTGGGTCTGTAGACAGGTTGTCTGTCATTCTGAGAGATGTAAACAATCCTCATATCTGGCCATAAAACTCTTGTCTTTATTCAATCCATGTTGTAAAGTATTAAATTTTAGCATGAGTTTAACTTCCCATTCTTTTCTCTCTTGCTGTGTTTTGAAGGTGCCCATAAGCACTGTGACTTTAAAGTCCTTCTCACAGTGTCCATGGCTGTTGAGGTGGGACGCCAAAGGAACATCTGTGTTGCCATGTTTAATGTGGAACCTGTGTAAATTCATTCTCTGGCGGAGTGTTTGTCCAGTTTCTCCCACATAGAGTGCAGTGTCAGGACATTTCATGCAGAAAATTAGGTAGACTACATTAGATGATCTGCAGGAAAATAATCCCTTAATGTGATGTTCAAGTTGGCAGTGTGGTATAACTATACGGTCTGTATCATAGATGTGGGCACATGTTTTGCATCTTTTCTGTAGGCATGGAGATGTGCCATTTTCTGTTGGTTCACTTAGGGAGCCTCGGACAATTAATTGTTGAAGGTTTGGTGGTTGTCTGTATGCCAGGAGGGGAGGTTCAGGAAATACATTTTTCAGTGTTTGGTCATTGTTTAGTATTGGCTGAAGTTCTTTTATAATTTTTTTGAAGTGTTTCAAGATGTGGGTTGTAGGTGACAACAAGGGGGATGCGATCCTTACTGTCTTTGTTTTTATATTCCAGAAGGTTGTCTCTGGGTATGGCAGTAGCTCTTCTTATTTGAGTGTCTGTTGTTTTGGGGGTGTAACCTTGTCTGATGAAATCTTGTCTGAGCTCCTGCAGTTGTTGATCCCGGTCTGTCGGGTCTTGGGGGATCTTGGGGGATAATTGTTTAAATGATTGCTGATAAACCTGGACAGAATTAAGACTTGGGCATATTTGTGGTAAATGTTTTTACATTTACTTATATTAAAGTATTACATCTGAGTAAAAATGTTAGATTTGAATACAAAATTACAGGTTGGGAAACTTGAAAGAATTCCTTATGAGCAGGACTTAAATGTCGTCTTTGACTCTAACTTTCTACATCCAGACAGTGCACAGAATCAATCAAGAAGGCCACTAGGATTTTAGGTTATATAGCCTCATGTGTGGTATTCTAGTTAAAGGATGTTATACTTAAGCTATACAATGCACCAGTGTGGCTTTATCTGGAGTACATTTTGCAGTTTTGCTATGCATATTGTTAGTTTTCTAAACTCACTTGGGACTCCCCCCAACGGGATGACACGCTGAAGAGCGTCCCAAAGCCTGATCGCCATGCCTGTGGAAGACAGCTTGCCAGGTCAACCGCAGGCTCCCAGCACTGCAGCGGCTCGTAGCAAAAGCAATTCTGAGCCAGTTGCGCTATAAGCGCTGTCATCAATGAGTGATGCAAGGAACATTATAAATGCAGGGAACAGTATTACTTGGCCACTAACCTGGCCACGACTTTGCCTGATTGCTGTGTCTGTGTATTGGAGTGGTAGGTCCCGCTACAATAGATAAATGACTCTCACGACTTTTCAGTACAGTCTCAAATAAGCTATTGTATCACAAAATAATTGTATATTTTAGCAATTGCTGCACTGAATGAAAGTGAACAAACAATATGTAAACACCCAGATAGTAGCTGTCACTGTTTTTTGTCTATTCTTTCTCTTGGAAAAAGCAAACCCAGGAGAAGAGCTAATTTTTTTTTTTATATATACAGACAATAGGGTTGAATACCTTGTACACCCTCCTGAGTGCTGATTTCCTTTCAGCTCTCTTGCACACAATGCTCCCTACTATGACTTGTGAAAAAATCTTACCTGCTAGATTTTGGCTAGTTACAAAGCACAATGACTGAGATATATATACTGTGTGTATATACTGTATACACACTCCAGTCACTGATTATTAAATCTGCAGGAATACTGGGTGGGACATAAATTCATTGCAAGATATACATACTTTAATAAAAAGACAAAACTATAATATAGAGTACGGTGACCAGCTGGTAATCCCCATATTGTTTAGACAAAAATAACAAAGGTTTCAACAAATGCATGTAGGTTTAGAAGATATCTTTTCAGACACAAGTCCATGAATCAAGACAGGTGATTGGAGGTGGAACTGGCTGTTATATGGTCTCCAGACTAAACGAAGAGTTAAGCAAGGAACTGGAAGTGATCTAATGGATCTGCAACTTTCTGAGTTTCTGGACTGTAGGGGAAAAAGGTGAAGACTTAAACAGTGCCCCATCCTGTCCCAATTTACACCAGCCCTGAAAATGCTCCCTACTACGTGTGTGTGACAATACATTCATTGCATTTAGTTTTTTAATATTTATTTTTTGCCACTATATTTTTTTATTTGTTGTGTGATTATTACTATTCCTTCATCCTTCTCTCTCTAAATATAAAAAAAACTTTAAAATAATTATGTTATTTATTATTGTTTTTAATTACTTTGATTATAGTGAAAACAAACATCCATAACAACAAAAAATTAGCAAAAATATCTGGCCCACCAAGATTATCTGGTTGAGTTGCTTGCCCAAATGGCACCCTTCCTCTAGTCTAAAGCACTCTTCTCTCATCCCAGGACACCTGACAAATTAATACGCTTCTGAAGATTCCTACCCTCAAGCATTGTGGGAGGAACCAGAATTTATTATTGTCTAGAATTAACTGGGACTCTGCTCATAGCCTTTTCTTTTGCCCCGTTTGTCTCTTGGCTCCTCGTATATGTATGCTGCTATGCAACATTAATTATGCACCAGTCACATGATGGAAAAGTTGAGGAAAATAAAAAGTGGGAGTTTGAATAGTGGTGTAGCTGCGTTTTCCCAAAGTTTCCAAAATTCTGCAGCTCTAACTCAAAAAATGGGATTCAACAAAGGCCTGACACGCAGAAATGATTCCACAGACAAAATGTCTTCATTTTTAAAAAGTTTAGTTAAATTTTAAAGTAAAACAGTTCACACAAAAAAAAGATATTTTGTCTGTGGAATCATTTCTGCACGTCAGGCCTTTGTTGAATCCCATTTTTTGAGTTAGAGCTGCAGAATTTTGGAAACTTTGGGAAAACGCAGCTACATTTTTGTCAGAAAACTGTATGCTTATCCCATTTCTAAACTTAAAATGGGTTTATCAAGTCCTTCTTTACTGGGACCTGTTCTAAACACAACTGAGTTTATTATCTCACTGTATCTCAGTTATAGCAAGAAGATTCTATCTCTTACTAACTTATAGGGGGAAAAAGACTATACCATTGTCTATAACTATAGAAGAAATTATGTTCTATTCAAATAAAGCAAACATTAATATGAGTTTAACTCAAAACTTTAACTTTCTAAAATTGGCTCTTACATTTCCGGCCCCTAATTGGCTATGCAGGAGCGGAGACAATTACTATACTTTACTTCAATATGAGCCAGTTAACTTTATATTAACTATTGTTTTCAAATTACTAACAAAAACACTGCAACAAACATTTAAAAAATTTCATATTTCAAACATTGGCTGTTTCTTGAAGCAGACACAGTTTGTTCACGGGTCTGTCCAGTGTGCTGGTTTTGGTCTGCACACAAACTCTTCTGACTGCACCTTTGGCATCTGGCATTGTCTTGATGACTCGACCCATTACCCAGGAATTGCAAGGTGTAGCTTTATCTACAATTAAAACAACGTCCCCTGGTTCAAAATTTCTTCTTGGTGCAAGCCATTTTTGACGTTCTTTAAGTATTGGTAAATACTCTTTAGTCCATCTTTTCCAAAAGAAATCGGCCATGTATTGAATTTGTTTCCAGCGTCTTCTTGGGTATGGTTCATTCTCTGAAATGAGTTCGGGTGGTAATTTAGGTTTTGTCTTCAGTAACAAGTGATTGGGTGTGAGTGGTTCTAAATCATTTGGGTTGTCTGATGTCTTTGTAAGGGGTCTGTTATTGAGTATTGATTCCACTCTACACATCATTGTAGGAAGGTTTTCATCATCGAGTGTTTGCTGGTTTAGTGTTGAATTTAAGATCTTTCTTATGCTCCTTATTTGTCTTTCCCACACTCCACCTTGATGAGAAGCTGATGGTGGATTGAAAATCCATTTGATTTGTTCTTGCATCATAGCGTTGCTGATTTTTTTGTGTTCCAATTTTTTTATAGCTTCTCGTAGCTCCCTTTCTGCCCCAACAAAATTTGTTCCATTGTCTGAGCGCATGATTTTAACTTGTCCTCTTCTATCGGTAAATCGGAGTATGGCTTCGATACAAGAATCAGTGTCTAAGCTATGTGCAAACTCTATGTGCGCAGCTCTGGTTGTTAAACAAGTGAAGATTACTCCGTACCTCTTAACTAGGCTTCTTCCTCTTTTGACTAGGAAAGGGCCAAAATAATCGACTCCGACATTTGTAAACGGTGGTTGGTTTGGTGCTAGGCGATCATCTGGCAAATCTGCCATTTTTTGCTCACCTACTTTCGCATTGTATCTTCTGCACGTTGTGCACTTTGAAATTATTTTTCTGATAGCTGAATTCGCTTGAGGTATCCAGTATTTCTGGCATAACTGTGCGAGCACATAATTGCGCCCACAATGTCCAATTCGTTTATGAATGTGTTGCAATATGAGAGAAGCAACATGTGAATGCTTGTGTAGAATTGCAGGATGTTTAGCTTCTTCGGGCATTGCAGCTTTGCAGAGTCTTCCTCCGACTCTCAGTATTCCATCTTGTATGATCGGGTCAAGTTTATAGATTTGACTGTTCTTTTTAAAACAAGTCTTTTTCTTTAAAGCCTTTAATTCTTCTGGAAATTCTTGCTGTTGACTGAGGCGGATAAGCTCTGTTTCGGCTTTAACTAAATCGTCTAGTGACATTGGATTTGTTTTTAAGGTCAGTTTATACCTTTTCATGTGCTTTGCAATGAGTGATTTTTGTTCTTCTGGATCACTTTTAGTCTGACTGACTTCTAATTGAAATGTTTTTCATTCATTTCTTAAGTTCAGCATTAAGTCTTTAAACTTGAGGAACCAAGCCACTGCTTTCTTCAAGCGATGCCAATCTGAAAAGTAGGTGATTAGTTTGTTGATGGGCTCGATTGTTTCCTTTATTTTTGTCATGTTGACTGCACAGGTTTTAACTTCTGGATCATCTTCAATGAGTGAATTGTTCAGTTGATCTGGTCTTTTTGGCCACTCCCGTTCGGGCTTCAATAAGAAACTTGGACCTTGTGACCATGTGGTGCTTTTGAGAAAGTTTTCTATGTTTAGCCCTCTGGATGCTTGATCAGCCAGGTTAAGGGCAGATGTGACATACCTCCACTGAGAAGGCTGTGAATGATCTCTGATCATGGAGATTCTGTTGGCAACAAAGGTCTTGAACCGAGTGCTTTCATTTGAAATGTATTTTAGCACCGTGGTGCTGTCAGTCCAAAATGTAGATTCTTCTAAGGGCATTTGAAGCTCACCTTTAAGCATTTTGTCCATTTTAATTGCCACAACGGCTGCTGTCAGCTCCAATCTTGGAATCGTGACCTGTTTCAGTGGTGCAACTCTTGACTTGCCCATCAGGAATGAACAATGCTTTTTACCCTCTTCGTTGGTTAAGACAAGGTAGGTGACAGTGTCATATCCATCTTCACTAGCATCTGCAAAATGGTGCATTTGTGCTGTTTTTATGGTTCCAAATCCGGTAGGTTTGAAGCATCTGTTTACTTTATAGTCTATAAGTAACTGCAAATCATCCATCCATTTTTTTCCATTTCTGAATGTGTTTGACTTCTACTTCTTCATCCCACCCAAATTTTTCTTTGCATAAGTCTCTTAGAATAAGTTTTGCTGGCAGTAGGGCAGGCGCTAGAAAACCAAGTGGATCATAAACTGAGCTAACAACAGACAGAATACCACGCCTTGTAGCTGGCTTGTTTTGTAACTTAATCTGAAATTTGAAACTGTCCGTTTCTGTGCACCACTGGACACCCAGGGCACGCTCTGTGGGAAGGAGACTGTGGCTCAAGTCTAAGTCCTTTTGTTCATGAGCTCTGTCTTCTTCAGGAATAGACAATAAAACTTCTCTGTTGTTACTCACCCACTTAGTCAAGTGAAAACCCCCTTTGAGGCATAGAGCTTGGAGGTCCTTTGCCAGCTTTATTGCTTGTTCCTCTGTTGTCACTGACCTTAATCATTCATCCACGTAGAAGTTATTGAGAACGGTGTTAACAGCTTCTTCAGGAAATGTATCTCTGGAGTCTTCGGCTGTTCTACGCAAAGCATAAGAAGCACAACTGGGTGAAGAAGTAACACCAAAAAGATGTACCGTCATTTTGTATTCTTCAAGGTCTTTACTTAAATTACCTTCAGGCCACCATAAAAAACGTAAAAGATCAGTGTCTCTATCTGGTACTTTGACTTGGTAGAACATTGACTTAATGTCTGCCATTAATGCTACTGGCTCCTTTCTGAATCTTGTAAGGACGCCAATGAGTGTGTTAGTTAGGTCGGGACCTTTTAATAATTGCTCATTAAGTGAGATTCCCTGATAGGTGGCTGTGCAGTCAAAGACCACTCGAATTTTATTTTTCTTTGGGTGATACACACCGTGATGTGGGATGTACCACACTCTGCCTTCATTGCAATTTAGGTTTTCTTTGGGTACCTTGACAGCATAACCCTTGTCTATAATGTCTTTCATGAAGGCTTTATAGTCTCTGTGGAAACCTGAATTTTTGCTCAGTTTTCTTTTGAGTCCTATAGTACACTGTTCAGCAATACAGCGATTGTTTGGCATTTTCAGTGTTTCATCCTTCAAAGGCAAATTTAAACAATAATGGCCACCTACCAGACTCGCAGATTCTGAGGCTATGCGCATGAACTTGATGTCCTCCTGTGACATCTCCTCCTTTTCTTCACAGCTGCGTTCTGGAAAATCTGTGTTATACTGTTGCAGCAACAAATCCTCAATCTCTGTTATTGACACGCGATTGATTGAGTGTTTGTGCATCTTACCACTTTGTTTTGTGAGGTCATCTATCTTTTTATATGGTCCACCGACTACCCATTCAAGTGCAGTCTTCATAGCATAGGGTCCACCTCCTTGGCTATATATGGTTCGTGACTTCTCGAAGATTTCCGGGTAGTTGATTTCTATTAAAAGATCAACTTCAGAGTCAATATGAGTTAGACGTACCTCTTTAAGATATGCCCACTTATCGATATCTTCTTGTAGTGGAATATTTTCTCTGTCCATTGGAATGGAGACCTGTGTAAAGACTTTTGGCAAATCAAAATATTTATCATCATTTAGACCACAGACTTGTAAATCTGATAAGACAGAACTTTGAGTTAGCACTTTTGAATCATCATCATAGTTATTCATAGTTTTGAGAAATACTTGAGTTCTCCTCCCTTGAAGGTTTAATTGTCTCTGGAGCCTTTCAGTGCAAATCGTAACTGTACTGCCTTGATCTATAAAGGCATATGTTTCTACGTACCTTTCGCCTTTCTTAGATTTTACCTTAACAGGAACTACCTGTAGTGCACACTCTTCTCTGGCCCCAGTAAAGGCACAAGTTCCAGACTCTGTTTCCTTTTCAGTAGATGTCGCCACACTAGCTGTGGATTTAGATGTTGTTCCAGATTCTCCTTTGATGTGCAAGATGTCTGGGTGCTGAAAAGAACATGTCTGACATTTCATTCTTTCTTTACAGTTCTTACCAAGGTGCCCCTGTTTGAGACAGCGAAAACATAAACCTTTAGATTTTAAAAAGTCAATTCTTTCTTTGTGTGGCAATCCTTTGATTTTACTACATTCAGCAAGGATATGCTGACCACTGCAAAATACACAAGGCTTTTTAAATGCACATGTATCATTAACAGTCTTTTCAACCAAGGTTTCTCTTGCCTCCTCTTCATCGACATCAGAAATGCTTGTGGCATAAATACTTCTCGATCTCTGACCATATTTCTGAGGAGACTTACTTTTGTCAGTTTTTTCCTTTTTCTCCGTGCTACCTTGTGAGACATCTCCATAAAAGAGATCCATCATCATCCTTACCTGACGATGTAAAAAGGTGATCAGGTGATCAATACCCGCTCTTCTTGCTTCCTTTTCTTTAAATTTAAAGGCTCAGTTTCGCCACTTGTCTCTTAAAGTATATGGGAGCTTAGAGATTATAATACAAATATTTGGATTGTTATTAAATGCGTCGCGACTCCCTGTGCTTGTCATTGCATCTATACAGCTATCAAGAAAGATTGCATATTCTCTCAGAGCTACACTATCATTTTGTTTTATTTGAGGCCACTTCAATGCCCTTTCCATATATGCATCAGCTATGAATACTTCATCACCAAAGTAAGTTTCAAGTTGCTTTCTGGCCTTTTCATAACCTCGAGTTGGTGGCAGTCGCACACAGCCTTTAACTAAGTCCTGAGCATGACCTCTTGTGAATTGTATCAAATAATCTAATTTATCTTGAGGGTTTTGTAATACTTCCCCAACAGCGTTATCAAAGGCTCTAATGAAGTCTGCATAAGCCAACGGGTCACCTGAAAATAAAGGTACCTGCCTGTGTGGTACTTCAACACGCGGCGCTGGAGGTGGTTGAGTAGTAGCCGTATTTTGTTGGGTTAACGATTTTGGCCATTTCTGTAATTGCTTTTTGACATTCAGCTTGATTCTTCTGATATTCCGCTTGATTTTGCACTAATACATCTAGTTCATCGTTTCTGGAGCTCTGAGTGTCGGGTCTTGCGCTAGTTGTGGGTTGTTCCAACCTCTTCACTTTAGCTTCGAGGTTTTGTAGCATTTGTATTATACTATCAAATTCTGTGCGTTCAAGTGTGACTGTCGATGAGGGTGATGATGTCGCCGCAGCGCCTTTCTGGGCTAAAGAGTCACATTTAATTTCCAAAGCACACTTTAACTGTGGAGAAGCCTTTTGTGTCTTTGACTTTGAGCGATCCCGTTCTTGCAATTGCATCCCTTCGAATTTGTTAACTAGCTGTTCGTCGGATGTGTGTGTTAACAGTCATTTTGCATCTTTTAGCCATAGCTTTGTAACATTAATAAATGCGTTCCAATTATTTGAGCTTTCAGCGAATGTCGTTTTCTGTTTCTTAATCGCGCCTTGTTTACTCAACATTGATATTAGCCTTTGATTCAACTCTTCTATCTCACTGTGCGTGTCGCAAAAATTTTCAAGTCTTTCAGCTACTGCTAAATGATTTTCTGGAGTATCTTTAAGACTTTCTATTTCAGCTATAAGCACAGAAAGTTTTTCTTTCCTCTGACTTATGTGACCTTTAAGATCTCCGATTACATTTTCTGGCTTCGAGTCTGTACTCAATTCACTACTAATTTCACTGGAATTATGCTTAGACATTGCCATGATAACAGCTCAAAGACTGACAGCTGGTTCTCTTGACAGCAACAAACGTCACAACAGGAACGTTCCAACAAAGCAGATATTTTCTTATAGAGAGGCCTCAAAACTCAGGCAAAAGCAAAAGCGATCATCCACAAAATCTTTTACAATATCACAGTCTCTTAAAATCTTCTCAAGTTCAGGTGCGGCGACCTTGCTTTCATTACGATAGCGCAGAGATAAAAGATAAGAGCACAGTACCTCAGGGTGACTCGGTTCTTTTTCTTTCGTTGACAAGTTCAGGAGCAGAAGCGTCCTCTGTCCTCAGATGGTAGATTCCAGTTTCAAGGCCTTAAAATGGCAAGTTTTCTGACGAAAAGTGTTATTGCTTTTGTACAGCATAATTAATATCTCCACAAAAGCCACCAGTCAAGCCCTCATTGCATTCAAAATTAAAATTTTTCCACGTTTTGGATTTAAGATTTTTTTCTAGAGCCACTATCCTTATTTTTTCATATTCTGTGTATTTTATCATGTACTATTTGAATGACTTCAGTGTGATATTATGACCCACTGTTTATGATTCTTTGCCTAGAATCCTGACAGTATACTCCCTTGGATCTTTCAGTATTTTAGTAGTAAAAGAATGGCAAAGGCGGTGATGTATATTAGGATGGTAAGAATAAGGTTACATATATAGACTGTCAAATAGCACATGCTGTGATTTCCCACATTTCTGAGGTTTTCAAATATGAGGAAGTTGACAACTTAACATTAGATACAGGGAATATTTAGGAGGTACTCTGTAATTTGGAAATTGGAGAGAGACAAATCCTGCTTGGATTAAAAAGGATAGAATGAAACCAATTACTGTGAACAGGTAACATTCATCCTGGAGTAGTTAAGGTGGTTAGTGATGCAAGTGTGGGTGCAATACAATACCAAATGTTGTTCCATTACTTAAAAATGTTGAGCTGATTAAAATAACTATACACCAGTTAGATTTAAATTCATTTTGGGTAGAGTATTGGAAGCAGTTAGTATGGTAGAAATTGAGCGACCCCTGTCAAAAACAACAGTATTAGTGAAGAATGAAAATGGACGTGGATGGGGGAGACTGTGTTTCATTAATATGCTGGTATTCTATGGGGAAGTAACAAAAACCTACAATCAGAGAGGTGAATACATTGTTTATTTTCATTTTCAGAAGCCTTTTGATGAGGTCCCAAATGAGAACATAAGGCCTGTGTTAAAACTAAAAGTTGTTTTTCAAGGTGCAGTGGAAAGTGGTCTTGAACACAGGATGTAAATGTTTATGGTACATGGAACTTCTTCTGAGTTAGGTGATGGTAAAAATAGTGACACTCCAGGATCAATGCTGTGGCCACTGCTCTTTCTTAATGTAAATAAATTACCTTGATACAAAAATAAATAACAAGCTGATTATGTTTCAGATTATGTTTAACAAGGTAGAATGCAATGTATTCTAGAATTAGTTAAATGATTTCTGATGGACCTGGACAGAATTGAGACTTGGGCATATTTGTGGAAAATGTTTACATTTACTTATATTAAAGTATTACATCTGAGTAAAAATGTTAGATTTGAATACAAAATTACAGGTTGGGAAACTTGAAAGAATGCCATATGAGCAGGACTTAAATATCTTTCTACATCCAGACAGTGCACAGAAGCGATCAAGAAGGCCACTAGGATTTTAGGTTATATAGCCTCATGTGTGGTATTCTAGTTAAAGGATGTTATACTTAAGCTATACAATGCACCAGTGTGGCTTTATCTGGAGTACATTTTGCAGTTTTGCTATGCATATTGTTAGTTTTCTAAACTCACTTGGGACTCCCCCCAACGGGATGACACGCTGAAGAGCGTCCCAAAGCCCGATCGCCATGCCTGTGGAAGACGGCTTGCCAGGTCAACCGCAGGCTCCCAGCACTGAGAAGCCCATGTCAAAAATGACTTTTGCTATCTGGAGAGAGAGGACCCAAATTTAAAAAAAACACATTTTTTACTTAAGGATGGTTTTCTGTATCAGGTGATTTCTGATTGCATGGGTGATGGAGATATCTAGCAGTTGGTAGTACGAAGTGAGCATAGGGAGAAGGTTTTAAAAATTGCTCAGTCATTTTTTGGGGTTCACCTCAGTGCAGAAAAGATGAGGGAATGCACTTCAAAACACTTTTATTGGGTGAATATGGGCCAGGATGTGTAACGATTTTTGTAAGACCTGTCCTGACTGTCAAATAGTTTCCGCTCACAGACCGACCAGGGCATCCCTTGTACCAATGTCTATTTTAGACGTCCCCTTTGCGAGGGTGGGATTAGATATTGTTGGCCTGCTTCCCAGGAGTTAAAGTGGCTTTCAGTATATGCTTGTGTTAGTCGATTATGCCACAAGATACCCAGAAGTAGCAGTGCTACGACGGCCGGACACCCAAACTACTGCAAAAGCACCCTCAGATATGTTCACACATATTGGTATCCCTTGCGAAATTCTCACTGATCAGGGGACACCCTTTATGTCTCGCATTATGAAGCAGCTATGCGAAAGTTTTGGAATTACGCAGTTACACTCCATGGTTTATCATCCGCAGTCAAATGGCGTGACTGAACGATTTAATAAAATCCTAAAACAGATGATTCACCAGGTAGCCCATGACGATCCAACTTCCTGAGATACAATTGTACCTTTCCTCCTGTTTGCTCTCTGAGAAGCCCTGCAAGCATCCATTGGGATGAGCCCTTGGCCAGTGACCGTGTGGGTTATTGGACATTTTTCAGGCTGAATGGATGGGGACTCATGAGACACCCCCAGGGGGGAGGTTCGTCAACAGAGTCATTTTGCTACAAGAGCAGATTGCCAGATTGTGCACAAGCAGGAGGCACAAAATTGTAATAATGACAAGACAAACTCCGCAAGTTCCCATTCGATCCACATACATTTCAGACCGAATGGGAAGGGCTGGAAGTGATAGAGCGTATGCCTCCAGTAAATTATAAAGTCAGAATCCCTGGGTGGCGGAAACCCATACAAATTTTGCATGTTAATCTTTTAAAGGAGTGGCATGACCATCATGAAGTCCTGGTCACGGCCACAACAGTCCCCCAGACTGAGATCGTTCTTGGTGGTGATTTAACTGACACACAGAAATCGGAATTACTATCACTGATCAAAGGGAACTCTGACATCTTTTCAGCAATGCCTGGCCGGGCTACAATTGCAGAACACAAGATTTTGTCACTTCACCCAGTGTTACTATACAGGTGCCCCCGTATCATCTACCAGGCGACAAGGAAAGTAATACACGAGGAAGTCCAACAGATGCTCCAATTAGGTGTTATCCAGCCAAGCAAAGGCGAATGGTGAAGTCCAATTGTACTTGTCTCAAACTTCAAAAGTTCAGTTCGGTTCTGTATTGATTTTAGGCGTTTGAATAACATTTCCAAGTTTGATGTATACCCAATGCCACATGTGGACGAGCTGTTGGAAAAGCTCAGGCAGGATTCATATATCTCCACCCTTGACCTCACGAAGGGTTATTGGCAAGTCCCCTTTAAAGAGTCTAGTTGTGAGAAGACCATGTTTGCCACTCCGGACGGGTTGTTTGAATTTACGGCACTCCCTTTTTGTCTCCATGGTGCACCGCTGACCTTTCAGCGAATGATGGACCAGATCCTGCATCCCCATTCCATGTACGCCGGTGCCTATCTTCACGATGTGGCCGTTTTCAGTATTGACTGGGAATCTCATCTCTTCCGCCTTCAGGGGGTACTTGACAGTTTACGGATGAAGTGCAAGCTAGGTATGTCGGAAACCCAATATCTGGGATATAACATGGGGAAGGGTTTACTCAAACCTCAAATGGACAAGGTCAGGGAGGTGCTTGCAGGTTTGTGCCTTCCTCGGGCTCACGGTGTATCACAGATGGTTCATTCCCAATTTTGCGCTTTGGGCCACCCCCCTCACTGACTTGACAAAGGTCTGAAAGAATCGTAGTATTGTCTGGAGGGGGTTGATTTGTTTTCAATCCTATTTTTTGTAAAAATTGATCTATTTATAAAGAATGATTACAATAAAATCAATAAAATTTTAAAAAAAAAAAGTATTGTCCGGACCAAAGCCTGTGACAGAGCTTTCACGGACCTAAAAGACACTTTATCGCCATTCCCGGTTCTACGCAATCCAGACTTTTCAAAGGAATTTATTCTGCAAACAGATGCTAGCACTTTCAGTTTAGGAGCGGTGCTCTCACAATGTTTTGAGGGGGAAGATCACCCCATCACGTTTCTCAACAGAAAGATGCAACCCAGGGAGCATAATTATTCGACTATTGAAAAGGAGTGCTTAGCAACTAAGTGGGCAGTGGAAGCCCTCCGTTACTATCTCTGGGGAGAACAGTTTTTCCCTGATGGCTGACCACGCCCCGCTACAATGGCTGTACAAACAGAAGGATACAAACGCCTGGCTCACTCATTTTTCTATCAGTTTGCAGGCTTTTGCTTTTGATGTTCACCACCATCCCGGATCTGCTCACACCAATGCTGACATTCTCTCCTGCCTAGCCAAGCCTGGCTTGGATAGTCGCTTTGCCCACACCTGTTGGACAAAGCTGAAGGGGGAGAGGTAAGGTTTCTAAAGTCTTTTGGGACTCCCTCCAATGGGACGACATGCCGAAGAGCATCCCAAAGCACGATCGCCTTGTCTGTGGAAGACAGTTTATTCGTTGTCGGGGCAACCGCAGGCCCAAAGCGCTGCAGTGGCTGATTGCAAAAGCAAATCTGAGCCGACCGCGGTCACGCTATAAGGGCCGTCGTCGATGGGTGATGCAAGGCACATTATAAATACAGGGAACAGTATTACTTGGCCACGACCCTGCCTGATTGCTGTGTCTGGGTATACGAAAGTGGTAGATCCCGCAATAAATAACTGTGCTGTTCCTGTTTCAAGCTGAATAAAGCTGGTTTGGCTAAAGTACTGAGACTCAGCCTTGTGTTTTGGGGTGCAAGACAGGGACTCACATGTCATAGTATTACAAAAAAAGTGTCAGTGAAAGATCAGAGAAGAGCGACCAGGCTGATTCTGTCATTTCTAGGTATAGGCTATGATGGAAGATTTAAGGAGTTAAACCATTTCAGTTTGATCAAATACTGATTGAGATGAAATGGTTGAAATATTCAACATTATGAAAGGAATTACTACTATAAAGGGAGATCCAAATTGTTAATTTAACAAGTTCTTCAACAAGAGTACAAGGACACTGGTGAAAAGTTATATGGTGTGGCAAGCGGCTGGGGGTGACACCCAGCTGCGATGCCCGGAAGGACCGGAGGAGGGATTACGCCTCCTCCAGACCACGAGGGGGCAACTGCCCTGGTGGCTTTGGGGACCATGGGAACAGAACTTAGAAGCTTAACCCTATTGGGGCCCATGGTCAGTGCCAGGGGGCACCCCAATGCCTGAGGAGCCCTGGCCCTCAGCACTTCTGCCACACCTGGATGTGCTGGGCGGAAGAAGATCATGGACACCCGGAGTGCTTCTGGGTGCGCAGCCGGTACTTCCGCCACACTTAGGAGTGCCGGCAGAAGCTAATCGGGAGGCACCTGGAGCACATCCGGGTGTATATAAAAGGGTCCGCCTCCCTCCATTCGATGGCTTGAGTCGGGAAGAAGAGAGACGGAGCTCGGGAGGAGTGGAGTGGAGGTGGCCTGAAGAGAGGAAAAGGCATTGTTGAGGCCTGGACTTTGGGGGAGTTTTGGGGTTGTGTGAGCACTTATTTGTAAATAATGTATAATAAGCATATGTTGGGTGAACCATCGGTGTCCGCCTGTCTGTGTCCGGGCCAGTTTCCACAATGGGTAAAGTTCGTACAAAGATTAGAATATTATTCTTTACAGAGCAAACCGTAGACACATTGAATTTGTACCACATAGTTTAGTAGACGGTGTTTAGGGACATTCAAAACTCCTACTTGATGCAGTTTCAGAGAAGTTAGATGAATCAGACTGAAAAGCTTTGTTGGAATGAATGACTGGTCCATAAGTCCAGTTCAGAGATGGTATAAAACTGTTACAGGACTTTGCTCATTGGATGATATTTTTGCTACATGTGATTAAGCAAGTGAAATTAATAATATGGTACTGGATCTTTTAATGTTGATAACATTTGCTAAAGTAAGGTGAACAAGATTTCAGGTTTCAGAGAAACTAATTTGTAACACTGAGTCCTGCATACACCTTAGCAACTATGTGTTGATAGCAATACTGCTCTTGTATGATAATTGTTTCTTTTGTCATCCAAAGTCCAAGGGTGTGCTAAAAAGCACTGATCTAAAGGTGAAAATCTTGATTTGAGTATGCATTTGTGCAACTGAATTTACAATAACATAAATAGATGTCTCTGCTAAATTATGATTTATTTGACTTGGGATCTATTGAATCAGCAAAAGCTTCAACACGGAAATCACTGATAGTTGGAACTCATAAGCAGACCAGTATTATGTGCTTTTTTGTAGATCAATGTAAAGTGAATAAGGGCTGTTGTCAGTGTTTTTTTTTTCTTTCTTTCCCAATTAAAAATGCAAGCCTGTATTATCTTAAACCTATCCCTAGATGCAATTGCACTGAGACAACACAGTGTTCACTTCTTACCATTGGATTCCTTTGCCATTCGATTATTGATGTCACTTCTACTCTTTGACAGTTCTACAATAGTACTATCTGGATTTTAATTGTTTTTATGGCTCTTCATTTGCTAACAGATTGCTGCTGCTTTATAAACACATTGGAAGGAGTAGGCTTCAGTTTAATAAGAAATAATATTATAATAAGACCTCTCTGCATTTCATGGTTGCTTTGTGATATGTGCAGGTGTCGTAAAATGAACAACTAGGTCACTGATTTGGGCCAAGTCCAATTAATAACAAAATAAGGAAAGCCTTCACTCTGTCTTTGTGGCTTGTTTCTCAACCAGCTGGACTGTGCTAAAAATTGCCAACTGATGTTATCCTCAGTTTAATATTGTGGCTGCAGCCTGTCACTTTTCTAAGAAATTGTTATTCTTAATGCAAAGAGATCACTTCTACTTCTTAAGTTACTGCATTCATGGCAGTTTCTTGTCTGACAGCAGTCTTCAGTCGTCATGGCAACTTACAAAGCTTGGTGTCTGATAATGGCACTTGAACTCGATTTATTTACACTGGATATGTTACTTTAAGAAAGAGACATTCAGAACAATGGAGCAGATATTTATCACACACAGATTTTGGAGCCACTGAGTAATTTAACAAGCAACTTACAGAACACAAGCAATTTATGGAGTTTTTTTCCATGTTTTAGAGTAGTGTCACATGCTGCTTTTGGTTTTTCATTTTCAATGGGGGAAAGATTCATACAAGACTAAATGAAATCCCACTGTCAGTTTCATCTGTGTTGCACAATACCACTGTTCTAAGGCATCAGGCAAAAATGAAGTTTACAGATCCCAAAATGGAGCCTTAGCATCCGTGTTTTAGGAGGTAGACACAAAGATATCCACTCATGTGCTGAAAAGAGTTCTAATGTCTATGTGACAAAGTGGGGAGAAACACTTGTTAAGTAATGCAATGCATATGTATCATGGCAGATGGTCTGCAGCATGGTACAGTTGTGCCTTCTTTCTTTTTCCAGGTTGCTGTGTAATTCTTCTCAAAACTGAATGATGGCCCATTAAAAATCTCTGAACATTCCAATTATAATATATGTAGATTAAGAATCTATTTCTCTTAAGGCACATTTTTCTATCAGGCTTTGAGGAGGGTTTTTGTGGGGTTTTGAACATGGAGATTCGAAATTTTACAAGTATGTTTTTTCCAAAGTACATATGTTTTGGTGTTTTACATAATGACATTTAGTTTGTCCTTAGTCTCTGCCATTTTGTGATACCACTATCACAAAGTGATGATTGGTTGTTAGGGCCTCCATGCAACGATTCGTCACGCATGTGACGGTAGAAAATATAATTAATTCATTCTAGATTTTGGATAATTTAAACACAACTTTTGCTAAAATTTGTATTAACGATTTGTCGGATTTTTGGCCTCTTGCTTAGTTTTTAACCTCGTTTCCAGTTTCCAGTTTCCAGTTTTTGTTTTGGCATCCCCATAAACACTGAAATTCACACAAAAGAAAATAGAATCAACACATATAATACATACAAATACAATTCCTAATACAAGAAAAACATTTACAAAAGAGCCAACTTTACCCACAGTACCACAGAAAGTCCTTATAAGAAATGCAGACATTTTGTTTGGCAGTTGAACACAGCTGGCAATGTCAAGTTTCAAGACGAAGGAAAAATTCCAAATATGCTGGCCAAAAGGAGACAGTGCTGTATTATTATTAAAATAAACATGTTATTTCTCACCAGTCTGTTGGCACACTGGAATTTTCAAACAGTAACCTTGAAGAAACAGTCCTATGGGGAGATATGCAAATCTCCTGAACAGAAAATTGAGCCTTATTACTTTAAAAAACTATTGTTTACAGAATATACTCATTTTAGTTGACCATGATAAACACTGCCCTAATATTTGACCTTGTGTGATTTCTACTGGGTGCTGTAAGAATGACACAGACAGGTCATCTTATAGGGGTGGAGTGGTGGCTCTGAGGCTAGGGATCTGCACTGGCAATCGGAAGGTTGCCGGTTCGAATCCCGTAAATGCCAATAGGGACTCTGCTCTGTTGGGCCCCTCAGCAAGGCCCTTAACCTGCAATTGCTGAGTGCTTTCAGTAGTGAGAAAAGCGCTATATAAATGCAAAGAATTATTATTATTATTGGGGCAAGTATGTGATTCCTGTGTATTGTAGGAAACAAGGAAAGGGAAAACAATCGATAAATTTAGCTCTTTTCAGACTGGAGTCCAAGATAAACTGAGGTAAGGTGGAGTAGGAGATGGTTATATGGGATCCAGGCAGGAAGAGGAGAGTCCAGGAGGGTGTATGACAGAAGTAATGTCTGGGTGGTACAGCTGTCAGTCTTCTGTCATGCAGAGGGAGGAGAAGAAAAGGCATTAAGCAGCAACACCTGCCCCGGTCCTCTGAACACTTACCATCACCAAAGGCAGCTTTGGTGAGGTGCAATGATATTTCAGGAAGCATAATATTTACAAAGTAAACCTGATGCGACAAAATAATTCAATTAACATATATTGTACGAACCTGGAAGCTATTGTGGAAAATAGATGGTGGCAAAATTGGAAGCCATCATGAAACTCTCCATTACCCCCAGGAGGGACTTTTTGGAGCACTTTCAGCCACAGGCTTATTCCACCAAGGTGTGCACCTCTAGGGTTCTTTTCTGCTCACTGCTATACTTCCCCCCGATGTCTTTGTTATATTCATAATGAAATATCTGCATAATATAATTTTTAAAATTTATTTATCGATTGATTGATTGGCTGTATTACTTGCCCTGTGAGTCTGTATTTTTGTTTATTATATTTCTGCTGCTGTATGCATCTATATTTTCCCATGGGATTAATGAAGTTTATCTAATCTCATCTAATTTTCCTTTTGTACTCATAAACTGAATAAGTATTCAAGATTGACAGGCTTGTTGTGATAATAGTTTGATTTTTTTTCTTTTACATGCTCTATTAATCTGCTACTAAAACTCCACAGTCCTTTTTTAAAGGTCCTTCAGCTTTCACAAACATATGCCTCACTACCATAGCCAGGAGCTAAACAAGGCATTTGACTATATCCAAAGAAATACTAATTAAATTGAAGTAAAAAAAGACGCAATATACCACTGGTACATACTTTTAATTGCGCATTTGGATATTTCTTGAGTAATTATTCAGTAATTAATGCAAAAGCCATCATCATAAATGCTGCACATGATCTTTTTTCCCTATTTAACATGCACTGATTTAAGGCAGCAGATGAAGCAGTATGATGGTTTGAAGTACAACATAAACATATAACACAAAATAGTGTCCTCTCAGCTTGAACAGAGCAAAACAAAGACTGGGAAAAGAAAAAACAAGACACATATAAAGACAAGGGTGATGGATGCTCCAAGAATAACTAATTATTTTGTTAGTAATGTTCTTAACTTTCTTTGTCTTATTTTAGTTACAGTTCGGTACCCTCTTGGACTGTAAAATAACCAGACACAGGATATTATATTATTTTAAAGATAAACGACCAATGTAGAGACTGGAAGCAAATGTGTGAAATGGTCTGTGGGCTTCAGCATTTTCAATAAAGTTGTAACTTTATTCCATCATTTTCCTGCATAAACTGACAAGTTGATTAAGACATTTGAAAGTTTATCTCTGATGTATGAATTCTGCCTCTCAAGTAGCAGAGCTGGCATGTAAAGTACCAGTTATGTCACATGAAGTTGCTTTTTGCCAGCTGTGTCACACAAATTTCTCCTAGGTATTTAATAGATGACACATGTTACAAAACAGAATAAATAACAATACAACCTGCTTGTTACAAGCATCAGAGTGGATGTATCACTAGTATAGACAAAGTCGGTCACTGCTTAAAATACTTATTAGTTATTAAATTGATCGCTCACCTACTGTATGCGCTTCAAAATGTACCAAAAGAAAGCAGGCCATGAATTACACATGCTAACATTTCTGACATACATACTCCTTAAGTTGAGTGCTGTGCCATAGAAATTTCACTTATTAGGCAGATGAACCTTTCATTAAACTTTAAGTTAATCATAGCAATTTTCTGTGCAAAGGCTCTCAAAAGAAAGATGACTTGTTGTAATGTATTGCAGGTTTGCAAAATAGAAAACAGGTATCTTCTCCGAGATTGTTTAATCACATTGAAACCTTAAAGGGAAGGCAAATTCTCTTCAATGTATGAACTTTTTTGGGCTTCACAAGGTAAATTGTCAAAAATCATTTAGTTTAAGTAATGGCCTTGTGTTGGTTCATTCAGGCTATGCTTCCCAATTGTGACACAGTGAAAACAATTACCGGTTGCTTTTGAAACCGCCATCTCACTTCTAGGATTGTGACTGCATGGTAGGGCAGGGTGAGAGGAACTGAGCACTTCAATGTTCTGTAAAACTATATTTTCTAGATAAATATACTTCTGATGGGGTTACCTGATGGAAGGAGCCAAAAGAACATTCTATTAATGACCCGCATATTAGCCTTGACTAAATCAATAATATCCTCAACCAGCTCAGGGATACTGGGATCCACTCCTAGAGCCAGACTTGTGACCAATGTTTGCTCACACATGCCTAGCAGTTTTGTGAACCATGTAACCTGTTTAGCATATAAAACAATTTGTGGAGCTAAAAGGATTGTGATCAGGCATATTTTGCTTATATCAGTATGACGACAATGTGACAACGATGTGAGAAGCAAACTGTGTAATTCTAATATTTTTCTAAACTCCAATTGGGATGCATGGTCTCCCAACCAGAAGTCTTAAGAGACAAGCAGTTGTTTAGTTTGCGTTTTCCTGATTCCTTCCTCCATAAGAGGTGAGCACTGCCCTTCCGAAATAGGGCTGCACAGTCATACAGATAGGACCAAAGAAGATATTTTCCCAGGGTTGGTCTCCAAGAACCATGTTGCTTGCACTGGCCATGTATGAGGTTCAGACTTAAAACTTCCAGCAACAACCGTGCTTGTTTCCATGGTACATACATTGTGTCTACAGGAGTTTGAATAAAAAAGGAAAAGTGAAAAGTTGGTGGTGAAAAGTTAGCTCAATCCACAACCACATCACTTTGCTCCCAAAAGATGGTCCAAATGGCATGGAAATCCAAGACAACTTGGGGCCCAGGACAGTCACAGCACTCATGATATAGCCCTGATGCAGGGGATCTGTCCATTTGTGAGGTCATTACAAGAACAGGACTGCATGGGATTTATGATGTCAGAATAGGGTCCCACCTCTCGTTGTCTGGATTTTGCTAGCCAGGGACTTAAACTGTACTGTCAGAAGCAGACACCTTTTAGCCTGTGTATTAGGCACAACATAAACTGAGATGCATTATACACAGTTGGAATTTACTGTGTGGATGGGTGCTGGTGATCTGACAGAGCTCATTCTCACACAGGACTAACTTTTTTTATTAAACCTGGATGGAGTAACTAATAAAAGCTTTACCTAATTTACCTAATGCACAAGATATTATTTTCAGTTCAAGTAACAGCATAAACCATAAACAAATTAGAGTTGTTTCACTATAGTTGCAAAATATTCACATCTTTTTCCAACACAATTTTGTTTTTTTATGGGTGCTGCCATTTTCTAGGTTCTTTTATAAACTTTTGCTCAGTGGTTTCCACCATGGGATGACCATGGTGGAAATCTTTAATGTCCTTGGGTAAATTGTATAAAGACCAATACCCTTCCTGGTGATTCAAGATTGTGGATTCCACTAAAAACTATTTTTCATTGCTTAAGGATTCCTGGTTTAGATTCTTTTGCTTTGTTTTCCCTATAATGTTTTGGGATTAACATTTTGACTTTATTTGTTTTAATTGAATTCCTAGTTTTGACTTTGGCTTGTTTATTTGACTAAATTTCAATTTCTTGTTCCAGATCCAATCCAAATAGTCTCCTGGTCTCTCTGGGCAGTGCATTAAAGAGATGATTATGAAGAGCAGAAAAATGACCCTTGGCTTAGATGATGTAGAGCACATGGAACTTGTGCTGACACAGGATTATAACAAAAAGACTTTTTGCAATTTCTTTCCCTCCTCAAACTTTAATTCTTGATAAGTGTTGTACAGGTATTGGTAAAGGTTAATTATGGTCTCTTTCCTCACTGATCAAGGCAACTGAGTGCCATTTGATCAAGATGAATACTATCCTATTATAGAGAGATCCAGGGGCTACACACCAAAGAGACTCCCTCAGAGACAGAAAAACTCATTTTTTAACTTAAAGGAATGTCCCTTTGACTGAAGTAAGGGTTGGATTTTAGGAAGTTGTTTCTTCATTGCTGAGGATTCTCAAATCTGAAGTCCATTGCAGGGTCCATCCACAAACACATACATATTCACTCAGAGTGATTTTGGAATTGTCAATTAATAAAACACATTACAATTTTAGTAATGTGAGAGGAATGCCAATAGCCTAGAGGAAAATCCACTCAAAAGTGGGTAGAATGTTCATAACTCAACACAGATAACAATCAAGTGCATGTTTCAAATCCTAGACCCTGTATCCATTACTGTGTAACTATGTCCCATAATGTACAGGTGCCTTATGAAGGATGGGCTCCTATTCTAGGCCCTGAAAAGAAAAATAAAATCTAAATGATTATTTATTCCTCCTATCTAAAGATAATGATTGGAACTTTATTTCTTGCTTTATTCTTAAAACTCTAGCAGACTATAAAAGTGCTGAATGAATTACTAACCCATCTCAATAATCTCAAAGCTGATACTGTTTTTTTTACAGAAGACTTGTTTGAACATAAGAAACCATTTGAGAATGAAGAACAGATGGGATGGACAGATGTTTCACTCTAATATACATACAAAAACTTAGAGAGTAGTGACATTAATACATAAATCAGATCCCATTGCAGCAACTCTGGCAATTCCTGAGGCCATTGTGTGGTTTAATGTAAAAGATTTACATGAAACACATCTGATTCTAAGTAATTTATATGCTATCTATTTAGGATGACAATGAGTTTGTTTAATCTTTCCTTCTCTTTCTAATCTGTCTTCTTATAAACTTGTTCTTGGAACTGGCTTTAATTGCATTTCTTACCTAGCCTTATGTCTCTTATTGAAATACCATTGTCTGTTTTCAGGTCTGTCACAGTTAAATGGAAATGTTTTCTTCCCCTATCAATATTTAACTTTGTTTTTCCAATACATAGTAGTGATGTTTTCCTGATAATAATATTAACCTCCATGCAACTGTGCAATAATGAATCTGTTGAAAATTGGCTTTTTTTCAGTCTAGAGTTGCAAGGACAGCACCTAGAACCAAACTGAATGAGATAGGGATGTATAAGTAAAACTAAAATATCAAAAGAAAGCCACATGAACGTGGATGGGGTATGTAAACTCCACCAAGACAGTACCTGGACATCAAATCTAGGTCCCTGAAGCAGCAGTTCTAAGCACTGTACCACCATGCTGCTTATTGGAGTCTAATGAGCTCTTAGATTTGAATTTTGTTTGCTTATATTTGTCATCTGAATAATTAATTTTAACAACATTTGGCATACAGAGCACACATCAAATTATCTTTTTATCATTGGCCTTAAAAACTTCAAAGTTTTCAGAAAACTGCAAAGTATGCAGGTTGTTCAATAATTATCTGTTTGACAAAATTCACTGCTCTTATTTGAAAGAAATGTTCCACATGCGACCTTACTTAAAATGTACTGCCTTGAATTTGAAGTGCGCTGCCCTCAAACACAGTGAAAGGTTTTTAGCACAGACTTTCTGCTGATGGTATTCAGCAGGGGTCCCTGGAGATGAGCTGACTTACTGGGATCGATCTTCAGGCCCTTCTTTTAACAAACAGCCTGCAGTCACTGTTTTGATGTCTCTAGGCATTTAGGTTTGCTACTTTGTAAAACAATTCTGAGAATTAGAAATAATAGCATTCATGTCTGTACTGTACTGCATTTTGATGAGCAGTAGTCTCACTGTGAAGTGATTGATCCTGTAATTAAAAAGTCCCAGCATCAAAACAAATTACAAAGTATATGACAATATTTAAAAAGAAAAAGAAGACAAACTGAAAAAAAGAAATATATCAGTTTGTTAGCAATAAACGATAAGAAATCTCAAGTTCTTCCTCAGTAATTTTGGTGATAAGCAATAACATACAAAGTGTGTATATTGTATATGATGACATACTCTGCAGCTTCAGTAAAGCGGAGATAAAGCAACATCTGAGACAAATATTAAAAATCTACTGGCACAAATCCCTTAAAGCAACCTTCATTTGAAGCAAGTTGATGCAAGGTAATGTATTATTTTTCATCTATTCTGTTAAGGCATTTATTGATGTCATGCAAAGCACATTTTGAAATGATTTGTAGTTTATGAAAATACAAGAATTATTTTACCATATTTGTGATGCAAGTAAATGCTGGAGTAAATATACAGAAAACTTTAAGTTTTCTAAATGAATTATTTCAATACTTCATCCCCATATGGCTCAGTAGACTTTTATTAGAATGCTGCCTTGTCACATTTTCAGAAAGTGAAAATATTCTTATTTCAAATACTATACAGTGCTGCTAGCAATTACAGGTTGCCACAGCGGATCATCTTCTTCTATATCTTTCTGTCCTCTGCATCTTGTTCTGTTACACCCATCACCTGCATGTCCTCTCTCACCACATCCATAAACCTTCACTTAGGCCTTCCTCTTTTCCTCTTCCCTGGCAGCTCTATCCTTAGCATCCTTCTCCCAATATACTCAGCATCTCTCCTCTGCACATGTCCAAACCAGCACAATCTCACTTCTCTGACTTTGTCTCCCAACCATCCAACTTGAGCTGACCCTCTAATGTTCTCGTTTCTAATCCTATCCATCCTTGTCACACCCAGTGCAAATCTTAGCATCTTGAACTCTGCTACCTCCAGCTCTGTCTCCTGCTTTCTGGTCAGTGCCACCGTCTCCAACCCATATAATATAGCTGGTCTCACTATCGTCCTGTAGACCTTCCTTTTCACTCTTGCTGATACCCATCTGTCACAAATTACTCCTGACACTCTTCTCTACCCATTCCACCCTGCCTGCACTCTCTTTTTCACCTCTCTTCCACAATCCCCATTACTCTGCACTGTTAATCCCAAGTATTTAAACTCATCCACCTTCGCCAACTCTATTCCCTGCATCCTCACCATTCCACTGACCTCCCTCTCATTTACACACATCCCCTCTCTAGAGCTTATCTCCACCTCTCCAGGGTCTCCTCAACCTGCTCCCTACTATCGCTACAGATCACAATATCATCAGCAAATATCATAGTTGTGGAAGATGAATGTTCTCTTTGTTCCCTTGTACTAATCCTTGTCTAAGGAGTTAAGCAGAAGTAAGCTTTAAAAACATGCTTTGCTGAGCAAACAGAAAAAATATTTGTCAAAAGGACTCAAGGTCTAAGCATTCCACACTGAGACTGCCTTATCACGTTTTCCCTTAGTTTACATCTGAACGCCATAACAAAGGAGCCAAGAAATCAAGTTGCAAAATGGGCGTTGAAGGTGCTCAAGGATTGTGTAAAATAAAAGTGTTGACTGTTGCATTTCATAATGAGTATTAAATCACGCATTCTAGGGGTATAAAAATTTTGCCCCACCCAACAAACTGTTGTTCAGAAGAGCCCTGACACTGTCATGTAATATTGATTGCCTACTTTTCTGAAACCTGCTCACTGTGACGATGAGAAAATAAAGCTGCTATATGACCACACCTGCTGTCTTGTCTAAGTGATCGTCCACATAGTTCACAGGGACTCCTGTCTAATCTCGTCTGTCAACCTGTCCATCACCATTGCAAATAAGAAAGAGTTCAGAGCTAATCCCTGACGTAATCCCACCTCCAACTTGAATGCATCCGTCACTCCTACCGCAGACCTCACCAATGTCACACTTCCCTCGTACATATCCTGTACAACTCTTACGTACTTCTCTGCCACTCCCGACTTCCTCATATAATACCACAGCTCCTCTCGAGGCACCCTGTCATATGCTTTCTCCAGGTCCACAAAAACGCAATGCTAATCCTTCTGGCCTTCTCTAAACTTCTCCATCAACATCCTCAGAGCAAACATTACATCTGTGGTTCTCTTTCTTGGCATGAAACCATACTTTTGCTCACTAATCATCACCTCACTTCTTAACCTAGCTTCCACTACTCTTTCCCATAACTTCATACTATGGCTCATCAATTTTATCCCCCTGTAGTTATTGCAGTACTGTACATCCCCCTTATTCTTAAATATCGGCACCAGTACACTTCTGCACTCCTCAGGCATCCTCTCACTTTCCAAGATTCCATTAAACAATCTGGTTAAAAACTCCACTGCCATCTCTCCTAAACACCTCCATGCTTCCATAGGTATGTCATCTGGACCAATGGCCTTCCCATTTTTCATCCTCTTCATAGCTGTCCTTACTTCCTCCTTGCTAATCCGTTGCACTTCCTGATTCACTATCTCCACATCATCCAACCTCTTCTCTCTCTTGTTCTCTTCATTCATGAGCCTCTCAAAGTACTCTTTCCATCTGCTCAACACACTCTCCTTGCTTGTGAGTACGTTTCCATCTTTATCCTTTATCACCCAAACCTGCTGCACTTCTTTCCCAGTTCGGTCTCTCTGTCTAACCAATCAGTACAGGTCCTTTTCTCCCTCCTTAGTGTCCAACCTCTCATACAACTCATCATACACTTTTTCTTTAGCCTTTGCCACCTCTCTCTTCACCTTGCACCTTATCTCCTTGTACTCTTGTCTACTTTCTGCATTTCTCTGACTATCCCACTTCTTCTTTGCCATCCTCTTCCTCTGTATACTCTCCTGTATTCATTATTCCACCACCAGGTTTTCTTTTCCTCCTTCCTCTTTCCAGATGTCACACCAAGCACCCTTCTTGCTGTCACCATAAAATACATGATGATAATGATAATTTCTAGTACTTGAATTTGATTTTAATTAGTACTATAGTGACCCTGAATCTTGACCCTGAGAGGGACATGCTCTTTCGGAGGCCACAAACTATCTTTGGGATACTTCTCTGGATACCCAGAGAAGCCGGCTCTATAAGCGGCCCCATGAACAGCAGAAGTGGGAGGGCAGACATGGCACTTTGAGTAAGGACTTTATTATGTGTCTCCCAGCCACAGAGGAATATTGGCCTATAAGCATGGCCACCAGAGAGCCTCGGACATGAACCCTGATCTTTGGGTCGGCTCATGGAACTGGGGGATAGTGTAATAGTCAAATATTAAATATTGCCTCTGGCCCTCGGGTAAGCAGAGTGAGGCAGAGCTATTGGGAATGTGTTTGTAGGCTAAGGGGACAAGTGTGTGATACTGTAAAAGGTCTGAGTGGAATGGTGGAGGCATCACTAAAGAAACCAAAGACCCTTTCTAGGGCCACACCAGCAGTCTCTTACCAAGCCCCGGGTCATTAGAATACTATTTGTATAATTCCTGCAATTTACTGTCTTCTTCCTGACAAATATAAACGTATTTTTTTGCACTGATTACAGGCACCAACCGCCGTGAACAATTCTCAGTTAAAATATAAGTACAGATTATACTAATTCGTTCGTTCGTTCATTTGTCCATCGAATCGACAAGGACCATCTAGTCATATGGTTGAGGGTGGGGTGGGTCTGGGTGGGTGCGTAGGTGGCTTACTAGTCCGATGCATGCTCGGAATAGTCTCTGGCAATGCGGACAGGGAATGGTTGCGGCAGACAATGGTCTAATGCTGTTTTTTCTGGCTTGTCTGCATTGTTCAGCTGCCGCGGTCCTGCTGGTTTCATAAGATTGAGCCCCCTTCTTGACAGCTGATCTCCATTTGGTTTTGTCCTGAGCTGTCTGTTCCCATTTAGTAGGATTGATGTTGAAGGCTTTCAGGGCAGCTTTGAATGTGTCTTTATAGCGCTTACGTTGACCTCCTTGGGAGCGCTTGCCTTGCATGAGTTCACCGAAGAACAGCTTTTTAGGAAGCTGATTGTCACCCATACGGGCTACGTGTCCTGCCCATCGGAGTTGAGACTACATCAAGGTGGTAAAGATGCTGGGTAGGTCCGCTCTGGCAAGAACCTCCATGTCAGGCACTTTGTCTTGCCACTTGATGCCGAGAAGCTTTCTGAGGCAGGTTGTGTGAAAGTGGTTTAATTTCTTGGCGTGACGCTGGTATACTGTCCACGTTTCACATCCGTAGAGCAATGTAGAGAGGACTGCTGCACGATACACCTTGATCTTGGTTTCTTGTCTGATACCTCTCCTGTCCCACACGGTGCTGCGGAGTCTGCCAAATGTTGCACTCGCTTTTGCTAGTCTGGCATTCGTTTCGTCGTCCATGACAACAGTTCTGGAAAGGGTGCTGCCCAAGTAGGTGAATTTGTCCAACACGTTTAGACGCTGCCCGCTGATGGTAATGGTGGGCTCCACGTAGGGCTTCCTGGGGGATGGTTGATACATCACTTCAGTTTTCTTTGTGTTGATTGTGAGACCAAAGTTGTTGCAGGCCTCAGCAAAGATATCAATGCTGTGCTGCATGTCGGCTTCTGAGTCAGCATTGAGGGCACAGTCATCCGCGAACAGAAGCTCGTTGATGGTGTTACATTTAACCTTGGTTTTCCCTTGAAGCCTCTTAAGGTTAAAGACTGATCCATCGGTATGGAAACGGATTGACAAGCCCGTAGTGGAGTCCTTGAACGCGTCAGCCAGCATTGCAGAATACATGATACTGAAAAGTGTGGGGGCCAGGACACAGCCCTGCTTCACACCGTTTGTGACAGGGAATGCTTGAGATGACTGACTGTTGTCCTAGATTCGGGCGAGCATGCCATCATGCAACTGTCTATTGATGGCAGTGAACTCGACTGGGCATCCGTACTTCATGATTTTCCACAGGCCATCTCTGCTGACCGTGTCGAAGGCCTTAGTCAGGTCAATAAATGTAGAATATAGGTCCGTATTTTGTTCTTGGCATTTCTCTTGGAGCTGCCTGGCAGCAAACACCATGTCGGTGGTCCCACGTTCTTTGCGGAAACCGCACTGACTCTCGGGTAGGAGACCTTCCTCAAGATGTACATTCAGGCGGTTCAGTAGGACACGGGCCAATATCTTGCCTGCGATGGACAGTAGTGAAATTCCGCGGTGGTTGTCGCAGGCCTGGCGGTTTCCTTTGCGTTTATACAGGTGGATAATGGAAGCGTCTTTGAGGTCCTGTGGTACAATTTCGGTCTGCCAGATGATCTGAATTAGACACAACAGCTTATCCTTCAGCGCTGGTTCACCCTCTTTGTAGATTTCGACAGGAATCATATTGGAGCCAGGTGCTTTACCACTGGACAGCTGGCGGATGGCTGTCTGTATCTCATCCAACGTTGGAACAGCGTCCAGTGCCTTGTTCACTGGAACCTTTCAATGGATTCATCATTGATGGCGGAAAGCGTATTCAACACAGTAGCAAAGTGTTCCGCCCATCTTTCTAAGATTTTTTCCTTGTCTGTGATGAGTGTAGAGCCGTCTGCACTGAGGACAGGGGAAGATCCTGAGTTGGTAGGGCCATATATTTCTCTTAGGCTTCTGTAGAAGTTCTTCATGTCTTTCCTGTCTGCAAAGCCCTGAATCTCATCAGCTTTTGCACTCAGCCAGGAGTCTTGCATCCGGCGCAGTTGCAGCTGGATGTTGCTGTGGATGCTTCTCAGTGCGACTTTCTTTGCTGTTGACGTTGGATCGTCATGTAGCGCCTTGTATGCCCGGCGTTTTTGCTGAAGTAGCAGTTGGATCGCTGTATTGTTTTCATCAAACCAGTCCTTGTAATTCCTGGTAGAGGGTTGGAGGCGCTCAGCGGCTGTGCTATACACTGTCTCACGAAGTGTGGTCCACGCCGTCTCCGCGTCCTGGTTGTCCAGTGTGATGGAAGCAAGGCGTTCATCCAGGGTGTCAACAAAGGTCTGTCTGACATCAGGGATCTTCAGCTTGCTGATGTTAAGGCGTTTCGGAGCTTTAGTGGCTTGAGGTCTTCTCTTAGGTTGGATGTGGATTTTCATCTTTGAGACGATGAGGCGGTGATCCGTCCAGCATTCTGTTCCGCACATGGCCTTAGTCAACTTCACGTCCTGTCGGTCCTTGTTTCTGACGATGACGTAATCGATTAGATGCCAGTGTTTTGAGCGGGGGTGCATCCAGGATGTCTTGTTGTGTGTGGGGAGGTTGAAGACTGTGTTTGTTATTAGAAGGCCATGTTTAACACAGGTCTGAAGGAGCAGCAGGCCGTTGCTGTTACACTTTCCAACCCCATGCTTCCCCATCGCACCTTCCCAGGGGGTGTTATCACTGCCAACACGTGCATTAAAGTCTCCGAGAATGATGAGCTTGTCAGCAGTAGGAGTGGAGGAGATGACGGTGTTCAGGTCTTCGCAAAACTTGTCTATGGTCTCTTCTGAGTTTGTCATGGTGGGTGCATATGCGCTGACAATGGTGATAGCCTTCGTTCCATGGATGAGGGGGAGTTTCATTGTCATGAGACGATCATTGATTCCTTTTAGGGAACTGGAGAGTTTGCTCGCAAGAGAGGTTTTGATAGCAAAGCCAACTCCAGCTTCTCGCCTTGAGTCGGGGTCTGCTCCAGTAGAATGAGTAACGAGCAAGCCTTTCTGCTTTCTGGTTTCACTGAGGGCGGCGATGTCTATGTTGTATCTGGCAAGTTCGTGGGCAATGAGTGCCGTGCGTCATTGGGGTCGGTCTATGTTATCCCTGTCAAGCAGGGTGCGGATGTTCCATGTGGCAAGTTTTAGTGAAATGGAGTTTGTTTTTAAATTTCGACTGCATAGTTGGGTCCCCGCCGACCGCGGCTAGCCGGCCAGGGTGGAAAGGAGCAGGCAATGTTTGGGGCACCTTTTCTAGCCCCTTCCTCATGCATGGAGGTGAGCAGTGCTGTCCTGAATAGGGCTGCTCAGACACTCAGGTGGCTGCTGAACTCCACTTCTGCTCCGGTAAGTGAAGAGCGACCCTATGGCCTGAGTCGCCTGTGTGCAGGCTTGCGGCTACGACTCCCAATTAACCACACCTGTCGCTTCGTCGCTTACCCGTCGCCACAGGGCTTGAAAGATGATGTGAGATGATGTGAGACTGATGACTGATGACTTGCGCGGCTGTCTTTGTTTATAGTGAGGAAGAGTTGTGCAGCGTCGACCTCACTCTCTCGTCCGGGACCACCTGTGTCCAGTGGCAAGACCTAAGTCATGACGACCGGAGATGGGTACGGATGCAGTGGATGACCAAGATGTTCTACGTGCCTCATCTTGCTCTGTGCACTCCACGGTGCATTGCTGTAATCACCTTCACCTCCGTTGGACCTAGATGGTCTCTTCCGCAGGTTCCGCCGACGTCCAGACTTCGCATGCGTAGGTAGGCAGACCTAGGCAGACCTAGTTCACCGAGGGTTTGGACCCATCGGCTACCCTCACCTGGTTTAGCCGGCCAGTGGAAGCCGTTGTCCGGGGTATGGCCACTGTTGCATGCTAACAGCTGCGGGGAGCCACAGGTGAGAGCTGAGTGACAGGTGAGGACCAAAGCGGATGAACTGCTCCAGGGAGCACCATGTGTTCCCCCATCTGAGGTACTACCTCTTCCTGTACACTCCATTATACTAATTACTAAATGCAAAACTGGTACACATATTGTGACACGTGAGTCACTGTCTTGCAACCGAGAGAAATACTCTAAGTCCAAAGGCCTCAAGAAAGCTAATTTTACTCCAATCAAAATAGGAACAGTCAGAATTTTTATTCAAACGGGAGCTGTGTACACACAGTCACAGCAAACAAGCAGTGACAAGGCCAGGCCAGTGGCCTGATTAGAATGTTCCCCGCATCAACCATCAGGCGACACACGTGTTACACAGCAGGGCTGCAAACTTGCAGCTGCTTCAGTGGTGGCGTTACCCTACGGTTGCTTCAATGACAGACAAGCAGTTCTCGACCAAGGCATCAACCATGTTTCGGCAAGCAGTACAGTTGGCGAAGGTCTCAAAGCTTCTCAAAAATCTCTCAACATATATACAGATTTGCTAAAACACACAAAGAACAAAGTGGAACTGATTAAACATAAATCGAAACCAACAATATCTGTCCAATTAATTCATTGAGGAACTTTGGTCAGTTGATAATGGTGGAGATTAAAATTGTATAAGAGAAAGTCAAAAATAAAGTCACAGTCCTGGAGACCTCTGCCAGCAGGCCGCCTACCCGCTCCATGGTTTTCTGTAGTCAAGTCTGTGGTGGCCATCCAATCTGAGGAAAGAATGTTTCCATCGAATGATTCCAACACTCCGCTATCTGAGGTGAATTTTTGATATGCAGGAGAGCAGCCTTGCAATACATCAGTGACACCAAGTGCCACATCCAGATGAAGAGAAGAGAAAGAGAAACAAGATAAAGGAGTGTTAGTAACAATTTAAAAATACTATGATACTTATGTCTGTACAAATGACTAACAAAAAGAAATGCATTGTGCACAGCTATTCAGCAACTCTTTTCAGGGTATACTAGATTAAACTAGTAAGTCTTCAGCCTGGATTTGAAAGCTGTGACTGAATGGGCATCTCTTACATTATCAGGCAGATCATTACACAGCTTTGGGGACCTGTAACTAAAAGCTCATCCTCCAACTGTTATTTTATTAATCCTTGGGATCTTAAATAAGCCAGCACTTTGAGATCTCAATGTGCACCCTGGTTTGTAAGTAATGATAAATTTAAATAAGTAAGTGTGGCCTTGGACATTAAGGCTTTTATAAATTAAAAGAAGGATTTTGAAATCTACAAATCTGTTTAAGATGTGTTTACATATAATGTGAAAGCATCTACTGAGATATCCATGTTTGTCTGTCTGTCCATTAGTCTGTCCACATGAAACAGCTCAGCTCCCAGTGGACCAATTTTGTTAATTTTAGGCACACTTTTTTCTTCAAGAAAATTTATTGGGAAAGTCCAGTTTTTGTTGAACTCAAATTTAGCGCACTGTACGTAATTTTGAAATTTTAAAATCTCTCAATAAAAAAAATATTGAATTTTAAACTCATCTGTCATAAAGCAGAGAAAAAACTTTGTGCAACCTCAGTTATCGATTAGTTTCAAACTATTATTATTATGAGAGAAGTTACTTCAACTTGTATATTTTGTATACTTCCCTTTTTTATTTGTCTGACATCCACTCGTATGGCAAATGAATGTAAGGCGAAAAGAATTTCGTAAGTGTTGCTCTGTAAGCAGAGAATGAAAAAATATGTACCCAGTGTTAAGGTCTCTGTTGTTGTTGTTGTTCAATACCATCCTTCAGTGGAAAGGTTGAGGCCTATTTGGGCTATGTGTAAATAATATTGTATAGTACTGTTAAGACCACATATTTAATGCAGTAGTTGCGAGACACTAAGATTCTCACTGTCTTTAAACAGCCAGTTGACAATCCGAACAACCACCAGAGGGCATAATAGAGGTGACTGCCAGCATTCTTTATGTATAAGCACCACCGCGCCCCTGTTGCTTTTGAAATTAGAGTTCTACGCATGCAAGTGTGTGTGTCTGTCCGGCCCAGAAGTGAGACGTAGAGTTGGGGTGAGGGCTCCAGCTCCGAGGATACGCAAGTGAGGCCAGCACACCGGCAAAAGGAAACCTCCTAAGAAAGACAGTCGCTTTGCTGCTAATGCACAAATGATGCAAGCACATCGGCAACACAAATTCTCATAGCAGAGAGATGCCCAGAGTAGTTCTGACTATTTCAGTACTTTCTAGGATCTACACAATTAGTATATACTGTAGCAGGCGATTGCCAGCATTTTTTATGTTTGAGCACCACCGTGCCCCTGTTGCTTTTCAAATTAAATAGAGTTGGCTGGTTCCGAGCATCACTTGGATGATAACATACATACAAGACCGCAAAACAAGCACATTAGTGACTCTTTATTGTTTGTTAATTTATTTTTATTTTTAAAGTTGTGTTTTTTTATTGTTTTTCTCAAACAATTAAAGAAAAAAAACACTTTATTTTCCTCCCAGGAAACGCTGGGTATTTCAGCTAGTAAACTATATATTAAACAAATAAAGAAAAAAATAATTATTAGACAAACAATGTGCATGCAGAAGCCTATCCAAATGATTATTTAACAAACACTAGACAAATAACACCCTATGAGCACAAGAAGTGAATGGTAAACACTCAAAGAAACAGTATAAAGACAGTCCAGTATAGCAAATAAAGGAGATGATAAAAATAAACTGGTATCCCAAGTAAACAACTTCCTGAATGTTAAGAAACATACTATCCTTCCATATTCCAGTTGTTAAATGCAGATTTATAGTGACTGAAAGTGCACCCCAAGCAATAACATATTCCAATTAAGATGAAATCTCACAAACAAGCATTCACAGAACAAGAACATAAATTTAGAAAAACTGTAATCCCAAGTGGTTGTATTTATAATCCAGTTGTTGGTGAAGTGTACAAACAAATAGACGTAGATGATTGCCATCCTCATTGGTGTCTCTCGGCTTCTCTTTAAACTTTAAGTTAATTATGTTTCTTCCCAGCAACCCCTATGCAAATCTGAAACTGCACAATTTCAAAGTACTACAGGAGCTGCTGGGATCTGTAGTCCATTTAAGTAGCACTGCTACACATGAATATAATTTAATATTTTTATATACAACTTACTATTACAAAAATATTTCACAAATAAAAATATTGCAACTGAGTCTAGGATGAAGTACCTTACGATTTTAAAATGCTCCAGTTTCAAACTGGTTAGCTAAGTCCCCCGAACGCACCTGAATATTACACCCTGCATACATTTTTTAATCTGTTATATGGGTAGCTGCAAGATTATTATTTCCAAACCAAAAAAAATGATACAGTGTCCGTTTGGTTCATATTAGATTTCATCCCTCTTAATGATTGTGTGAAGTTTGCAATTTTCCTGTCTCCTTGAGTTTTTCCAATGGTTATCCTCCTACATCCCAAGGATGTGCCTGTTAGTGAGTGTGGGTATGGACATTAATTTGAGAGTACAGGTAGTCCCCAGGTTATGGACATCTGACCTATGACATACGAACGGGGCCGCAGCTGCGACGCATGAGCCTCAGTAGCTGCCGCTCCGTCATCTTCGGCCTGCAGACGCTGCAAGCGTTGGATGGACAGAAGTTGGAGGGGTGCAATTTTGCTGCTCGCGCAGTGTAATGTCCCTTGGGTGGCTCCTGGCGGCAAGCGGTTTCACTGCCCACCCACCACACACAGCTGCCCCATTTGTTCTAGGTGCACGGCTGGTAATGCTGCAAGCAGTGATCCGGTTGTGGCTGAATGGGGTGGCAGGGGGTAGCATTGTAGTATGCCTTGCATGGCTGCATGTTGAATGGGGGCGGTGGTGTTGCGTACGCTGCAGACAGCATGCTGTAGTGGAGGTGACTGTGAGGTGGGCTGGTGATGAACCGTCCCTCACTCTCCCCATTCATTCTCAATAGCAAGCCTGCTTTTACTGTTACGCACATAGCAGGAAGTTGTCTCTTGTCAGTACAGGGTGGTCCAGATCTAATTATGCAGATCCAGATCGTCTGGATGACTTTGATTTATGCAGGGACGATTCCAGTTCGGCGCGAAGGCAATTCTTCATGTCGTCAGTTCGCACACTTCTCGGTGGTCCAGGATTTTTCAGGTGATTTTCTATGTAATAAACTGAATAAGTTATAGAGTAATGAAAATTGCACAATTAGATCTGGACCACCCTATGCATCAGACATGTTGACGACTGGTGTCTTCCTGCTGTGATAGCTGTACAGTGCTGTGCAGAAGAGCTCATCTTAACCTTTTGTCTTCACCCTGCAACAATGTCTCTGAAACACAACTCTGATGCAAGTGCTGGTGATGTAGTAAAGAAGAGAAAAACCATCACCATGGAAAATAAAGTAGAAATAATAAAAAGGTCAGAAAGAGGTGAAACTCCATCATTCATTGGCAGAGCACAGTCAGTCAAGAATAGCATTTGTTAAAATAATGTACCTGTTCCGACTTACATACAAATTCAACTTAAGTACAAACCTACAGTCCCCTATCTCGTACGTAACCTGGGGACTGCCTGTAGTGATGAAATTCAGCCCAACTAGGTTTTGTTTCAACTGTGCACATGGAGTTACCCTGTAAGGGAATAATTGAATTCAGAAAGGAAAATTGAATGATAGATTATAGATATCGATTAAGTATATTTTATTTTATACAAGTAAGCCCGCGATTCGGTAGCGAATCGGAAATCCAAGAATGGCAATCAGTTTCTGTTCCATCCGATATCTGGATGGATGACATATCATGGAGGGTGGGTGCGTCTGGGGAAATGTCATTTAACTACATAAGCATATCTGTACTGTCTCGTTTTGTGGAGACGTGATTCCGTTGCCTTTGCTGACACCGACTGCTGGCAGAGTGGAGCACAGCAAGTTCAGTTTACAGGTTGTGGTGTTCGTGTGCCAGCAACTGAGTCTGGGAAGCCGCTGGGTTAGAGTCTGTGACCGTTATGTGATCTATATTACTGGCACAATGGATTAGAGCAAGTGTAGCTCACAGGCTGTGTTGTTTGGGCGCCACGTACTGACTCTGGGAAGCCACTGCGTTTTGGGAAGCCGCTGCGTTTGCCTCTGGGGCGGGCGCCACCGCGTTTTGGGACGCCACTGCGTTTGACTCTGGACTCTGGGGTGGGTGCCAAACTGAATGACCGTTATGTGCTCATTGTACATCTCTCCAGTGATCTATAATGTATACCAGCTTTCTACACACATGGGTAGTGTATGGCACTGGAGCAAGATGGGCAGCAAAAAGCTAGCTTCATTATGCCTTGATGGACAGCACAACTGGAGTAGACAATTGACTATTATATAGAGAGGAACTGCAAATTTACCAGGAAGAAAATGATACAAAGCTAAGTTAAACAGACAAAGTGTTTTGTCCAATATACAGTACAAATAAAAGGAGTGGATACCTGGGATGTAGTTCTGTCTCAGTTTCCTCTTCAGTCTTATTGATACACCATGTGTACTGACCCATTTCCTCTGCACCTTCCCACTTATATATCATACAGGAGCTTTTAAACAGAAATGTTACATTGGTACATAATTGCAGAATCTTGCATCAAACACAAAGCCCAACATTTCCTGTTTTCAGAAAAGCCTACATATCCATTGAAGAAAACACACACAACATGTTTTCTCTTCCCTCCCTATCAATCACTCCTTTACATATCTGACTACTTTCCATTTTCTTTTCAGTTGTTCTTCCACCTCCCCCTGCTCCTCCTTCACCGTCAGCTATCACAATGAGTCAAAATCTTTCTTCTTTATGTCCTACCACCTTTTCTGCTTCTGTCCTCTCTGCACTCCCTTCTCCTGATTACTTTGCCCAGCTCTCAGCAAGGACTCTTTTTATCTTCATCTCTTCTTCTGTCCATGTCTAGTGTCCTCTTGTCTGTCATCCTACTTGTGCCTGTTTTGTACCAGCTGTCTTACACTCTGGGTACTACTTGCAGAGAACTGCTCTCTGCCCTGCCTTTAATATTTGAGCCAGGGTTGCTTGCTTTATATCTTCTTTGTTCATTTTTGATTCTTTTGTTTGTATTAATGTTATTTCTGTTCATTTGCATTGTTCCTGGTATTTGATGTTGTCTATGTATGTATGCTTTAGTTATATTCTTTGCATGTTCCCTAAGAGATGGGGCCACTGCCCTCAGCTCATTCCAATGTGCACATGTGGGAGGTTGTGTTTCGTTGAGATTTTGCTGTGCTTTTTCTGATTTGCTACATTTTTCACTTCATGATCTGTTTTGGCATAACTTTCTGAATTCTGTTTTGGGACTTTGTTTGCTTGGTTTGCATTGTGTTTCAGGCAGCTCCTTTTTGCCATTGGAGCTCCTTAAAACTTGCTTTTTGTTCAGAGAATTGGTGTGATAAATATATCTTTTTGTTTTATAATGATTCTGTTTTTGTGATTATTACTAAATGGGGTTTGATGGTAATATCCCTCTACATTTTTGGGTTATCTCAAAACTTTGTGCTTGTGAATTCTCAAATGTCATAACAGCTACCTCTTCCTTACCTTCAAGTGTCTCTTAAGTCCTCTTCCGGTCAGTGTGAGGAATCTCGGCGTGATTCTGGAGTCCTTACTTTCATTCATTGAAGATATTTTTTCAGTTATCCAGTCATGTTCTTTCTGTCTTCATAATATTATGAGAATCCAACCTTTCCTCACTAATTATACCACGCACCTCCTTTTTCAGGCACTGGTTCTCTCTTGGCTGGACTATTAACTCTCTCTTGGCAGGGCTTTTTCTTCAGCTGCTTTCTAATCTCTCCAGCTCCACCAGAATGCAGCTGCTTGACAGGTGTTCTCTGTTCCTCATTTCACTCCTACTGCTTCTCTGCTTCAGTCTCTTCACTGGCTTCCTGTTGCTTCCAGGATCCAGTTTAACACTCTTGTCTTGAGTTATAGTTCCCTGAATGGTTATGCTCCTCAATATCTCTGTTCTTTGGTGTCTCCATATGTCCTTTTATGAAGTCTTTGTTCTGCCCATGCCTGTTGGCCTACTGTCCCTTCTCTTGACAGACAAGCCAAGACTAGACAATGATTCCCCTTTCTTGATTTTAAGCTATGAAATGATCTACCCTTGTCTATTCAAACTGCATCCAATTTAGTCATGTTTAGGCATCTTTTGTAAACACACTTTCTCATTAAATATGTCTCTTCTACAGGTTAACAGCTGTTATACTGACAGAGTTTAGGATACTGATTTTTGTCTTGGTCTAGCTGCAGGAGGAATATTCAGTTAGGTCCATAAATATTTGGACAGAGACCACTTTTTGCTAATTTTGGTTCTGTACATTACCACAATGAATTTTAAATGAAACAACTCAGACGCAGTTGAAGTGCAGACTTTCAGCTTTAATTCAGTGGGGTGAACAAAACGATTGCATAAAAATGTGAGGCAACTAAAGCATTTTTTTAACACAATCCCTTCATTTCAAGGGCTCAAAAGTAATTGGACAAATTAAATAACTGGAAATAAAATGTTCATTTCTAATACTTGGTAGAAAACCCTTTGCTGGCAATGACAGCCTGAAGTCTTGAACTCATGGACATCACCAGATGCTGGGTTTCCTCCTTTTTAATGCTCTGCCAGGCCTTTACTGCAGCGGCTTTCAGTTGCTGTTTGTTTGTGGGCCTTTCTGTCAGCAGTTTAGTCTTCAACAAGTGAAATGCATGCTCAATTGGGTTAAGATCAGGTGACTGACTTGGCCATTCAAGAATTTTCCACTTATTTCCTTTAATAAACTCCTGATTTGCTTGGCTGTATGTTTTGGGTCATTGTCCATCCGTATCATGAAATGCCACCCAATCAATTTGACTGCATTTAGCTGGATTTGAGCAGACAGTATGTCTCTGAACACCTCAGAATTCATTCGGCTGCTTCTGTCCTGTGTCACATCATCAATAAACACTAGTGTCCCAGTGCCACTGGCAGCCATGCATGCCCAAGCCATCACACTGCCTCCACCGTGTTTTACAGATGATGTGGTATGCTCTGGATAATGAGCTGTTCCACGCCTTCTCCATACTTTTTTCTTGACATCATTCTGGTAGAGGTTGATCTTGGTTTCATCTGTCCAAAGAATGTTTTTCCAGAAATGTGCTGGCTTTTTTAGATGTTCTTTAGCAAAGTCCAATCTAGCCTCTCTATTCTTGAGGCTTCTGAGTGGCTTGCACCTTGCAGTGCACCCTCTGTATTTATTTTCATGCAGTCTTCTCTTTATGGTGGACTTGGATATCGATACGCCTACCCCCTGGAGAGTGTTGTTCACTTGGTTGGCTGTTGTGAAGGGGTTTCTCTTCACCATGGAAAGGATTCTGCGATCATCCACCACTGTTGTCTTCCGTGGACATCCAAGTCTTTTTGCGTTGCTGAGTTCACCAGTGCTTACTTTCTCAGGATGTACCAAACTGTAAATTTTGCCACTCGTAATATTGTAGCAATTTCTCGGATGGATTTTTTCTGTTTTTGCAGTTTAAGGATGGCTTCTTTCACCTGCATGGAGAGCTCCTTTGACCGTATGTTATCTGTTCACAGCAAAATCTCCCACATGCAAGCACCACACCTCAAATCAACTCCAGGCCTTTTATCTGCTTAATTGATAATGACATAACGACGGACTTGCCCACACCTGCCCATGAAATAGCCTTTGAGTCAATTGTCCAATTACTTTTGAGCCCCTAAAATGAAGGGATTGTGTTAAAAAAATGCTTTAGTTGCTTCACATTTTTATGCAATCGTTTTGTTCACCCCACTGAATTAAAGCTGAAAGTCTGCACTTCAACTGCATCTGAGTTGTTTCATTTAAAATTCATTGTGGTAATGTACAGAACCAAAATTAGAAAAAAGTTGTCTCTGTCCAAATATTTATGGACCTAACTGTAGTAGTAGTACTACTACCTTTTGCTTGGTTTTTATCTTGTTCTCTGTTTTTTTAGATAGATAGATAGATAGATAGATAGATAGATAGATAGATAGATAGATAGATAGATAGATAGATAGATAGATAGATAGATAGATAGATAGATAGATAGATAGATAGATAGATAGATAGATAGATAGATAGATAGATAGATAGATAGATAGATAGATAGATAGATACTTTATTAATCCCAGGGGGAAATTCACATACTCCAGCAGCAAAAAATATTAAATTAAAGAGTAATAAAAAAATGCAGGTAAAAAACAGACAATAACTTGAATAATGTTCAACGTTTACCCCCTCTGGTGGAATTGAAGAGTCGCATAGTTTGGGGGAGGAATGATCTTCTCAGTCTGTCAGTGGAGCAGGACAGTGACAGCAGTCTGTCGCTGAAACAGCTCCTCTGTCTGGAGATGACACTGTTTAATGGATGTAGTGGATTCTCCATAATTGATAGGAGCCTGCTGAGTGCCCGTTGCTCTGCTACGGATGTCAAACCGTCCAGCTCTATGCCAACAATATAGCCTGCCTTCCTCACCAGTTTGTCCAGGCGTGAGGCATCCTTCTTCTTAATGCTGCCTCCCCAGCACACCACTGCGTAGAAGAGGGCACTCGCCACAACCATCTGATAGAACATCTGCAGCATCTTACTGCAGATGTTGAAGGATGCCAGTCTTCTAAGGAAGTACAGGCGGCTCTGTCCTTTCTTGCACAGAGAATCAGTATTGGCAGTCCAGTCCAATTTATCGTCCAGCTGCACTCCCAGGTATTTATAGGTCTGCACTCTCTGCACACAGTCACCTCTGATGATCACGGGGTCCATGAGGGGCCTGGGTCTCCTAAAATCCACCACCAGTTCCTTGGTTTTATGATTGCACCTCCTAATCACTCTTGTATGTACTGTACTTGGATAAAGGCATGTGTTAAATAAATATATAAATAATTATTATTATTTGCCATATATAGTGTGCATTGTGCTGCCTTTACAATAGGACTGCTGCTTTCAGTTAGATAAAGCACTTGTCTTTTATTCACTGTTAGGTTTTTTTACTACTCACCTGCACTGTCATGTCCTGCACACTGGCACATTTGGTGTCAGGCTTTTAGGTTTCATTATTTGATACATTATACACCCCCCCATTGTTAACAGGTGAAGACTATCCACTCATTTATGAAAATATTAAAAAAAATATATATATTTGAGAACATTTGTGCGGAAAACTAAATTACAGTATAGCAAAGAACAAGGCAAAATGACTTAAAGAACATACTCTTTGTATTGTGGATCTGATTGAGGAATCCTCCCAGAGTAGGTTACCAGAGAGGGAGACTGTGCTCCCACTGTTTCAAATTTGTTTCCATTGTAGAGCTGCCAGTTAGTCATCTATTTATTAATCATCTCTGTTTGTGATGTCATCATTTGGTAGTTCTACTGGGTGCACAGCTTTAGGAGTTTTGCTGTCATGGGCAGGTGCCAATGTTGACTGTGCCTGGCAGTTTCTAACATATTTTGCATCATCTGAGAGGATCTGTTAGCTGTTGGGCTGTGGAGCTCTCCCAACAACTGTGGCCATCCTCTCATGACCACATGGAGTTAGCATTCTGACAAAGTGACCGCTGTAAAGTGGTAGAAATTACTTTTCTGACCTATCATAATATGCTTTTCCTTGCTTTCTGATTTATGGTAGTTAGGTCTGCTTGTAATATGGTTAAAACCCTAAGTGTGAGTAAATTCTTGGAATTCTCTGCTAGTAAATGATCTCCCATTATCAGTAATTAGTCATGTGTGTTTAAGCTTTATAATTACTAAATCGCTGGTCATGGTAGAAAGTGTGGAGACTGGCTCGGACACAGACAGGCAGACACGCTCATGTCACCCAACACACGTTTATTTACAATACAGTGAACCCTCGTTTATCATGTTTAATCCGTTCCAGACTACCGCGATAAATGAATTTTCTCGAAGTAGGATTCTTTATTTATAAATCGAATATTTTCGCAGTTAGAGTATAGAAAACCTGTTTACGACCTTCTAAATACGTTTAACATTAGACTAGACATGAAATAACACCCTTTAGTCACCATTACACTCGTATTACCCAATATATTAGACAAAATAAGACATATTAGACGTTACAAATATCATATTATTATTATTGTACTGTACATTTAATTACACACACACACAGTTCTTACACACAACCACTAACCTATGAAGGCATGACCTCAGTAGGAGAGTCTTCAGGTGGTGCAGTATCTTCAGCAGGTGCGTCGTTGTCTTCTTCCGCTGAAGCAGTACTAGGAGTAGGCAGTGGGTGTCTGGGTGCGCGGCTGAAGAACATCTTGATAGGCAGTTGCTGGCGCTGTCTTTTCATATGCGTGAGGAGGCTTTTGTAGGGTATTGCCATCTTTGATCATATCCAAGAGTTTCACCTTCTCCTGGATGGTAAGCATCTTCCTCTGGTGCTTAGTTTCATTGTTAGAAGGCTTAGAAAAAGCAGCACGTTTAGGAGCCATCGTGGGGCTTAGATAAAAGTTCTCAGAAAGCGCATGCGTAGTGACGTAAGCGTGTATGAGAAAAAATCGTGATAAAGTGAAGCCGCGAAAGTCGAAGTGTGATATAGCGAGGGATCACTGTATGTACATAATTCTTATTGTGCTCACCAATCCCAAAGACCCCAAAGTCCTGGCCACACAACAATGCCTTCTTCAGGCTGCCTCCTTGCCTTCCTCCTGACATCATCACACTTCCTCCCGACTCTTGTCTCTGTCTGAAGGGAGGTGGCCCCTTTTATACACACCCGGATGTGCTCCAGGTGCTCCCCGGCAATCTTCCACTGGCACTCCCCAGTGTGGCGGAAGTGCCGGCTGTGTACCCGGAAGCACTCCGGGTGTCCCCTCTTTTCTTCCCCCCAGCACTTCCGGGTGTGGCGGAAGTGCTGGGGTCCAGGGTCCCCAAGGCATCAGGGCGCCCCCAATACAACCAGGACGGACGCCCCCTTACGGTCTGGAGGAGGAATGAGCCCTCCTCCTGTCTTCCTGGGTGTCCCGGCTGGGCATGAGCCTCATCCGGGTGCCACAGTGCCCCATCGCCAGCGAAGTGGGTCCTACTATTTGTTCAGGGTCCGATCCAGCACCTTGGAACTCTCTTCTTCGGCACCCTCTCTGAGGTCTTCGCGCCCCTCTGTTCTGCACCACTCGCGCCTTCATAGCCTCCGCCAGTTGTGGGGCTGCCCCATCGCCAGCGAAGTGTCCTCCTGCCAGACGGTCCATCCGATGAGGGCCGGCTTCCCACAAAGCAGATCCTACTGCTCGTCCCGGGTCCAGTCCTGCAACACACAGAAACAAGAGGGCAGAGCTGCTGCCTGGACACCCTTCCCTGGCGTCCCTCTGTGCCGCGCACTGGTAGCACTCCCCCCTCTGACGGGGACCCTGGAACTTGCCTGTTCGGCACCCCCTCTGCGGGTTCCGTGTCCCTCCAGGTGACGACACTGACGTGACCACCTGCATTCCTTTCTTCTCCGCTGACTTTGGGGTTTGGCCCTTCTCTGGACATGCGCACCCAGCTGCACGTCCCTTCCTTTCAGAGGAACCGGCATTCTGTATGGCGTCCATACAGAACGACGGGAGACTGTTGCAGGCTCGGGGCGTCGGGCGCTATGACCCAGGGCACTCATCAGCCCCTGTCCTGCTTGCCCTCTCGATGTTGCTCCCCTCACCTCGCGAGCAGCCTGCACTGCCGCATCCGATGTCGGAGATCCCCCTACTCGATACCGTTCATTCGGATCACAGCCAATTTCGGTGGGCTCTCCTTTATGCTTTACGGAGTCGGCTTTACTCACCGTCTCCGCTGTGCCACTCCGGCCAAAGGATCCAGTGACGCGCCCGTCCACCGCAGCATGCAGCGTCTGTAATGACGCGTTCGCCTTCCCCTCCAGCTCCTGCAGGTCTGCACAAAGCGTACATAGCACCTACGGACTGAAGCGCCTGCTCCAGCTCACGCAGCGCCGCTAACAAGCAAGCCGGCGATTGACTTACTGGGTTGTCAGTCACACTCACCAGCTGCTTCCTGTGGGGCTTCTCCTCCGGCCCAATCGGGTTTCTCCCTGGCCCGAGACGGACATTCCTTGGTCCCGCCACTATACAAGCATTTGATAGTCTTTGTCTCCATAGTATCATGTTGGTCACACATTCAGTCATGGCGTTTCTACCAGGCAATAAAAGGGCAAGTTATTCCTACTCTATTTGAGCATAGAGTAACTCAGTGTCACTAAGTGCCCTGCAGGCAAACACTATTGGTTTATCATTTTGTAGAGAGACCGCCCCAAGTCTATTTTGAGATGCTTAGGCAGACAGTAATACTGCTTGGTGCACATTGAAGTACTATAGCACAGATGGGCTTGTGAGGACCTCTTTGAGTTTCAAGAATGCTGCACTGTGATATTCCTGTCAATTCCATTCTATATCATGATGCAGAAGCTGATGCAGTGGTGTTGTGATTTCACTCTAACCTGGGATATATTTTGGATAGATAATTTGTCAGTCCAAAACATCATTGTAATGGCAGTTTATTTTCTGGGATAATGAACTGCTTCTGTTTTCAGTGGATCTGGTTTGATATCTTTATCAATGAAAACATGTACACCTCTGATACTCCAATACAAAAAAGTCTTCTGCCCTTCCAGTCATTCAATGATTGGCTTTCAGAGTTGAAGGGATGGCTCCAACCTTTGTTAAAGCCGCACCCTATAGGCTAAGGTATCCTGCTTTGACATTAGAAGTTACGGCCAGGTTGAGGGCAGCAAGCTTAATAGAATGAGCCTAGATATGGGATTGTAAGGGTTTATAAGGTCTTGCCATTGGTTTCTTGGATGTGTATAAGTCCATCTTTTTTTGGTTGACTACTGATCTTTTGTCTCTGAGCAGGTATTTAGATGATGCCTCAAAGAGCCATATGTAGGGTGTCACTGGGTAATTGATTATTTTATCAGGTAAGGAGCACAGACTATATTCCAGAGAGGCCCTGTAAAAAAGAAGCTGATATTAAGAGTGGCTGGCATTGATTTGCTAAGCCAAGGACTTGTGTTCCAGGCTTGGCAAAAATGGATAGTCAGTTTGTCGTACACTGTGGACTTTTAAACTAAAATATTTCATTCAAACCTTTATTTTGGGCCAGGCATTTTGCAGCATGAGGGTCTCAGACCCTTACTGGAGTTCCAACTTATTTAAGCCCATCACCACTACTGGAGTATAGGCTGCCAACAGCAGTTTATTAGAGTTCTCTATCCTGAGACAGTTTATCAAACTGTCCTCAAGTAAAGCCCATCTTCTTGGTGTCAGCTTCAAGCTCAAGTCTCCAGGTGTTCATTGGCTGGTCTTTCTTCTGATTTCCTGGAAATTCCATGTCAGCATTTGTCTATTGATGTAAATGCTTGGTATCGTGTTTTGTTTTCTCCATCTTATATGGAGTGAAAACGTGTCAAAGAATATGCAGTAACAAGGTATTTGAAACAATGAATAAGCCCATTGAAGTCATCAACACCAACAAGAAGTAGAAACTTGAATATTTCATTAGAATGATGCAACTTATTATCCATTGAAGATACAAAGAAGGAGAAAACCTGTTAAGAGGCAAACAACTTGGCTCTGTACTCCAAGAATGGTTCAAGAAGACTACCAGGTCCCTGATCTGTTCAACAATTTTTTAAAGTTGAAATAGCCCTAATGATTGTCAAACTCCATTAACAAAGATGTCACCAGAAACAAAAAATGATGTTAGTGCTTGGTTTAGGTAGCATGTGTCCTTTATATTCTCATCTCCTTTCCATTGGTAGCAGGGGTGGTTCCTGTCATATACTCATTCCATCCACCAGATCCAAAGTATTCTTTTTATACAGCTATAAATTAAAGTCTGTACTTTCCTGTTGGCAGTCTTTGTTTTGCCCTTTCATATTGGAACTGAACAGCCTGTGATCGCTCATTAGAGCTTCAGATATTCTTAAGATGGATAAAGGCTTTCATTGCTTTGACAGTTTTTGCCTAGATATCTGCATTGGTGCCATAATGTCTGTCAATTTCAATACTCAAGCCTTCAGTGAATTTCACTTGAGAATGACTGAGTCACTCACAGTTGACTTGACCTTGGAGACTTTGTCCTTCTATTTGTGTATTTTTGAGGCAACCTTGCACTGATGTGTTTTGCCAGTTCTGTTGTCTTTCATATGTGTTCTTGATCAGTCTGACCATTTTGCCTAATACTCTATAATGCCACTCCACACAACTTCTCTGTCTACGCAATTAACAGATTTTTCATAATCAACAAAGCTGATATACAGAGATGAGCTCCTCTGAAATGACTGGTCGACTATGATGCACACTATTGAAATTTGGTTAACACATGATGTGTTCTTACAGAAGCCTGCTTGTTTATGTTTTATTTAGTGTCTATAGATTCCCTGATCCACTTTAAAAAAGACTACGGGGATTGAGAAGCATATGATACCTCTGTAATTGGTTGTTGAAGTGTCTGTCTTTGAGGTCTTTACAAGGCAGCTATTTTGGCAGTTATGGTTGGTTTTTCTTCCCAGATCCTACAAAGAAGAGGGTATAGCATCTCTATGGTGATATCCAGGACTGTTTAAAGATTTTCCTCAGACATATAGTCTGGTCCAGTTACACTGCTGTTCTTTATCAGCTTTACTGCTTTCCTGATCTCCTCTCTGTTATGCTTGTTGCAGTTTACATGCAGGTCAGCATTGGCCAGAGGAATGTCAAATGGGTTGAAAGGTTCAAGTTTGTTCAGTAGGTCTTCAAAACGTTCAGCGGCAGCTCTGTTATCACTATGGTCTTTCTATCGTTACTGCAGACTTTCTTGGGGGTGTCATACAGCTTCTTCATGCTTCCTCCTCACTGCTTGTTCAACTTCTACTTATACAATAAAAACATTCATTTGATTTGTGTCTGTAACAGCCGCTGTAAATGTATAGTACTTGTAAAAGTTACCTTTTTTTCACTTTTATTCTCCCAGTCACGATCATGATACATACTACAGTACTGCCTCCCCAGGGATCTGACGCGGTTACTTTTTATCTGAAACTGGGAATAACTGTAGATTTGAGTGGTGTTTTGAGACAATCAAACTGGAAATTCTCTGATCTGGATGGATAAAAGCTGGCACATAAACACTGGCGAATCTGCCTTCTTCATATCTCAGTGTCACTTGATTTTATTCAATTTTATTGAGTGTTCCTGCTTATTAAATAAATTAAATATGTTTTTATTGTATAATATTAACAATAAGAGCAGCTCACTACTCAAAATGGTAAATATACGAGGCAGTCAGATCGAACTAGGGGGACTCTTGATTATAAGTCAGCAATTCTTACCGCTGCACCATAGTAGCTGTTGCACCAACCTTGAACCTTTTCTGAAAGTGTTTATTTGATCTTTGCACTTCAGGCTTTACACATTATATAGTTTATGTTTACATTTTGTCATTTATTACTAAAATATGAAAAACGTTTCTGTTTTAACAATGTGTTTACACAGATTATTGTAGAAACGGAACACACATGAAATGCATGTGTTCCAAATAACGATCTATTATTTCCACTCTAAAACTCCAGCACTTCACTCCTTGATAATGAAGGCATGAGCTGGGAGAACTTTGTGGCCGTTCTGCGACGGTGTTTGGGGGAGGGGGATTGTGTGGAATAGTAGGCTGCTTGCTGCTTGTCTGGATCGGCACATTTACAAGACAAAAGGCACTGACTGAGAAGTGGGAAGGGATTTAAGGTGGGCCAGATTTACGAGTTTTTTCGTAGGCTTTGGTAATTCTAGTGTTAAAAGGCTATTGAGATTTTTTCATAGAATTCATTCTACTTCATCCCAGATGCTAATTTATCAGTTTATCAGTTAAATACTACCTACTGATATTTTTCTGAGACCAACCACATCTTTAGATATTTCAGCATATTTGCAGTAATGACACATGTCAGGTTAATGCTATATTCATTCATCATACCCCATATGTGTATATATTAGTAAGATAAACAGTCATTTCTTACAGTTTTTGTGAATGTTATTATTTTTCTCATTAACAAATTTATTATCTTAGCATAAATATTTTATTAGTTTGTGACCTCTAATTAAAATTGCTTCTGGTTAATTCCAATTTTTTAAACACACAGAAAAAATGAAAAAACTATTACTGTATTTCTGAAATTAGACCACAAAAAATTGCTTTCATTTTGCAGTTAATCATTAAGTAATTTATAACCAGCACACTAAGTAAAAAATTTTATGTAAGCCTCTAAATCCCTTGTGGGAGCAGAGGTCAGTATGCTCATCCCTAAAAATACCTAGTGATTACTGATCCATCTTAAATATACTGCCTTTTAACTCACATAGTGTAGGAAGGGAAAGGACAATATCCATTTAGGTTGCAAATTATTGTTTTCTTGTGTAGATTTTTAATGTTTTCAATTTGTTTTGTGAAAATTACTGTTATATCATTTTGCCCTTGTTCAATGTTGATTTCTCTGCAATGTCAATTGAAAATAAACAGCCTGTTTTTCTCTGTGTTCTCATGTAGGTTTTTTATCACTTTTTTTTTTTTTTTTTGTGTCTCATTTTATATTCTGCATGGTTGGTTGAGAAAGGTCACAATGGTAACAGGCAAAATAGAGTACACCTGATTTTTTCATCAGGCATTCCCTGGCCAGTTGAAAGATGTTATAGCTTGAACATGTTGTGATTTTACATCTGATTTAACTCATCCATGCTTTACAATAATGAATTTTCCAATATGTTTTTCCCTAAACTTAAGAGAATCATTACTATCAATTTCCCATCATACTGGTGATCCTGCATGTACATGAATCCTCATAAAAAGCTTTATTTGTGGCTTCAGAACTATCTATGTTAGCAGCCCGGCTCACACATACCAGCACTTAGTAATTGGTGGACTTGCTTGCTGTGTTGCTATATAGATCTGACAAAGTTCTGCAGAGTTACCTAACCTGTCATTCCCATGAAAAACCTTGCCAACTATGCCACTATCATAAATTACAAAATTACATCACAAACCATTGTTACCCCTCTAGGGCACCTGTTGTTAATTTCATTAACACTAAAGCAGCTACAACTGATTAACAACACCCTCTGCTACTTAACTTATCCCAGAAGTTTCATTGACTTGATGCTATACTCTGATTAAAAAGTGTTCCTTTAATTTTTTTGAGCAGTGTGTATGTGTGTGTGTGTATATATTGTGAGCATGGGTCCGAACACCATCAGACTAATACCAGCACTTTATCAAAACACACGTTTATTAACACAATAAAGTCCGCCCAACACACAGTGCTCCCAACACCAATCACCCTGCACATGGGCCTTTCTCTCACTGTCCGTGGGCCGCCTTTCCTCTCATCACAGGAGCTTCGTCCTGCTCCCATTCCCAACTCTAGCTCCCTGATTGGAGTGAGGCGGCCCCTTTTATTTACACCCGGATGTGCTCCAGGTGCCTCATGACACTCTTCCGGCAGCACTTCCTGGTGTGGCAGAAGTGCTGCCCTTGCACCTGGAAGCACTCCGGGCTTCCCTGGAAGGTACTTCCTCCACTTTCCCAGGTGTGGCGGAAGTGTCGATCTCCCGGGTTCCAGGACGCTTGGGGTGCCCCCTGGCAGTGGCCATGGGCCCCAGTGGGTTTGAGCCTCCTTGCTCCTTCCCTGTGGTCCCATCAACATCCAGGGAGGTTGCCCCCTTGTGGCCCATGGACGTAAAAATCACCTCCCAGTCCTTCCAAGCGTCCCGGCTGGGTCTGACCCCCAGCCTTCTGTGACACTGCCCCATCGCCAGCGGAAACCTGTCAGGAGTAGTGGCCCGTCCCGCGAGGGCAGGTCTCCCACGAAGCGGGTCTAAATCTTGCTCGTCCAGGGCCCGGTCCTGCAAAAGATAAAGCAGACACAGGGGCAGAGACATTGCCCTGACGCCACTGCCTGGTGTCCTCCTTCAAGCCAAAGGGCCAACGCTCCCCCCTTCGGCCGACACCCTGGCAGCCAAAACCTCGGCACCTGCTCCGCAGCCTTCGTGCCCCCGTCTTTGGGTTGTCTAACAGGATCACTCACACTCCCGTCTTCCCCAATGACTTCGGGGCTTCCCTCTGCCACCGCAGAGGGTGGCCCGTCACCGTACGTCTCACTTTGTGGGAAGAGCCGGCTTCACTCCTCTGGTTCTTCCTTTTCCTCTGGGGCGCCTGACGGTTTGAGTCTCCCTACAGAAAAGGAAGAGACCCCTCGCCGTCTTGCACCCCTGTGGAGTGACGTGAGACTGATCCTGGCTCTGGCAGTAGGGCACTAAGACCCCCGGCACTCATCAGACAGCGACTTGGCTCCACCCCTACCACACGAACAGCCCTCCGCGTCGCCTCCACTGTCAGAGATGCGGCTGCTCGGTCACCGGAACGGCATGATACCGGGACGCATTCGCTCGCGTCTCCATTTCATTTTACGATAACACCAGCACTTTATCAAAACACACGTTTGTTAACACAATAAAGGCCGCCCAACACACAGTGCTCCCAGCACCAATCACCCTGCACACGGGCCTTTCTCTCACTGTCCATGGGCAGCCTTTCCTCTCCTGACGGGAGCTTCGTTCTGCTCCCACTCCTGACTCTAGCTTCCTGATTGGAGTGAGGTGGCCCCTTTTATTTCCACTCAGAAGTGCTCCAGGTGCCTGATGACACTCTTCTGGCAGCACTTCCTGGTGTGGCGGAAGTGCTGCCCTTGCACCCGGAAGCCATATATGCTGTGAAAAAGTATTTGCCCCTTCCTGATTTCTTATTTTTTTGCACGTTTGTCACACTTAAATGTTTCAGATCATCAAACAAATTTAAATATTAGACAAAGATAACCTAATTAAACACAAAATGCAATTTTTAAGTGTTGATTTTATTTATTAAGGAAAAAAACTATCCAAACCTACATGGCCCTATGTGAAAATGTAATTGCCCCCCTTGTTAAATCATGAAGAAAACTATGGTTAATCCCTTTTTTTGGAAAGCTGAGTTCAATTTCACTAACCACACCCAGGCCTGATTACTGCCAGAACTGTTGAATCAAGAGATCACTTAAATAGAACCTGTCAGACAAAGTGAAGTAGGCCAAAAGATACCAAAAAGGAAGACATCATGCCGCAATCTAAAGAAATTCAGGAAAAGATGAGAAACAAAGTAATTGACATCTGTCAGTCTGGAAAAGGATTCAAAGGTGAGAGCCATTATCCACAAATGGTGAAAACATGGAACAGTGGTGAACCTTCCCAGGAATGGCTGACCTACAAAAATTACCCCATGAGTGCAGCAACGACTCATCCAAGAGGTCACAAAAGAACCTAGAACAACATCTAAAGAACTTCAGGCCTCACTTGCCTCAGCTAAAGTCAGTGATCATGACTCAAGCATAAGAAAGAGACTGGGCAAAAATGGCATGCATGGCAGAGTTCCAAGGTGAAAACTACTGACCAAAAAGAACATAAAGGCTCATCTTACTTTTGCCAAAAAAATGTTGATGATCCCCGAGACTTTTGGGAAAATATTCTGTTGACTGATGAAACAAAAGTTGAACTTTTTGGAAGTTGTTACTTGTTACATCAGGTGTAAAAGTAACACAGCATTTCAGAAAAAGAACATTATACCAACAGTCAAACATAGTGGTAGTAATGTGATGGTCTGGGGCTGCTTTACTGCTTCAGCATCGGATGACTTGCTGTGATTGATGGAACCATGAATTCTGCTCCCTACCAAAAAATCCTGAAGGAGAATGTCCAGCCATCAGTTCATGACCTCAAACTTAAGCTCACTTGCGTTCTGCAGCAGGACAATAATCCAAAACACATCAGCAAGTCAAACTCTGAATGGCTTAAAAAAAACAAAATAACAACAACAACAACAACATTTATTTATATAGCACATTTTCATACAAAAAGTAGCTCAAAGTGCTTTACATAATGAAGAAAAGAAGAATAAAAGACAAATAAGAAATTAAAATAAGACAACCTTAGTTAACATAAGAAGGAGTAAGGTCCGATGGCCAGGGTGGACAGAAAAAACAAAAAAAAACTCCAGAAGGCTGGAGAAAAAAATAAAATCTGTAGGGGTTCCAGGCCACGAGACCGCCCAGTCCCCTTTGGGCATTCTACCTAACATAAATGAAATAGTCCTCTTTGTAGTTAGGGTTCTCACGGAGTCACTTGATGCTGATGGTTATACAGACTTCTGGCTTTTAATCCATCCATCATTGTTGGAACATCATGGTGCTTTGGGTAGATGGTGGTGGCACAAGCCACCACCAATAGGACACCGGAAAAGGAAACAGAAGAGAGAGTAGGGGTTAGTACAGATTTTGAATGGTTATTATAATGAATTGGATATACAGAGTGTCAGGATTAAATTACAGTGAAGTTATGAGAAGGCCATGTTAAAGTAATGTGTTTTCAGTAGTTTTTTAAAGTGCTCCACTGTATTAGCCTGGCGAATTCCTACTGGCAGGCTATTCCAGATTTTAGGTGCATAACAGCAGAAGGCCGCCTCACCACTTCTTTTAAGTTTTGCTCTTGGAATTCTAAGGAGACACTCAGTTGAGGATCTGAGGTTGCGATTTGGAATATAAGGTGTCAGACATTCCGATATATAAGACGGGGCGAGATTATTTAAAGCTTTAAAAACCATAAGCAGAATTTTAAAGTCAATTCTGAATGACACAGGTAACCAGTGTAGTGACATCAAAACTGGAGAAATGTGTTCGGATTTTCTTTTCCTGGTAAGGATTCTAGCAGCTGCATTCTGCACTAACTGCAAACGATTGATGTCTTTTTTGGGTAGTCCTGAGAGGAGTGCATTACAGTAATCTAGTCGACTAAAGACAAACGCATGAACTAATTTCTCTGCATCTTTCGATGATATAAGAGGTCTAACTTTTGCTATGTTCCTTAGGTGAAAAAATGCTGTCCTAGTGATTTTATTAATATGCGATTTAAAATTCAGATTACAATCAACGGTTACCCCTAAGCTTTTTACCTCCGATTTGACTTTTAATCCTAATGCATCCAGTTTATTTCTAATAGCCTCACTGTATCCATTATTGCCAAGGTTTTGGAATTTCCTAGTCAAAGTCCAGACTTGAATCCAATTCAGATGATGTGGCATGACCTTAAAAAAGCAGTTCATGCTCGGAAACCCTCCAATGTGGCTGAATTGAAACAACTCTGCAAAGAAGAGTGCACCAAAAATCCTCCACAGTGATGTGAAAGACTCATTGCCAGTTATTGGAAACGCTTGATTGCAGTTTTTGCTGCAATTACTTTTTCACATAGGGCCATGTAGGTTTGAATAATTTTTTTTTTTGTTAATAAATAAAATCATCACTTAAAAAATGCATTTTGTGTTTATTTGGGTTATCTTTGTCTAATATTTAAATTTGTTTGATGATCTGAAAAACCCAGCCACAAGAGATGCACAAACCAGTGTGTTTCTTCGTGCCGGTCCCAATGGTCCCGATAAATGGGGAGGGTTATGTCAGGAAGGGCATCTGGTGTAAAATTTTGCTAAATCAATATGCGGACAACAATACAAATTTCCATACCGAATTGGTTGAGTCCCAGGTTAGCAACGACCGCCACCAGTACTGTTAGTCAACAGGGTGCTGGCGAAAATTGGGCTACTGTTGGCCGAAGAAGAAGAAGGAGAAGAAGAGGGGGGAGATGTGTCCGGAGGCAGGAGCAGAGGATGAAGGTAAAGAGAGTGGAACTGAGGGCAGGAACTTTGAATGTTGGCAGTATGACTGGTAGGGGGAGAGAATTAGCCGATATGATGGAGAGAAGGAAGGTTGATATATTGTGCGTGCAAGAGACTAAATGGAACTGGATTCAAATTGTTCTATCATGGTGTGGATAGGAGGAGAAATGGAGTAGGGGTTATTCTGAAGGAACAGTACGTCAAGAGGGTTCTGGAGGTGAAAAGAGTGTCAGACACAGTAATGATTATGAAGCTGGAAATTGGAGGTGTGATGATGAATGTTGTTAGCACAATGTGGGTGTGCAATGGGTGAGAAAGAAGATTTTTGGAGTGAGTTGGATGAAGTGATGAACAGTGTACCCAAGGGACAGAAAGTGGTGATTGGAGCAGATTTCAATGGGCATGTTGGTGAAGGGAACAGTGGAGATGAGGAGGTGATGGGTATGTATGGTGTCAAGGAGAGGAATGAAGAAGGTCAGAGGATAGTGGATTTTGCCAAAAGGATGGACATGGCTGTGGTGAATACATATTTTAAGAAGAGGGAGGAACATAGGGTGACGTACAAGAGTGGAGGAAGATGCACACAGGTAGATTACATCCTATGCATAAGAGTCAATCTGAAGGAGATTGAAGACTGCAAAGCAGTGGCAGGGGAAAGTGTAGTTAAGCAGCATAGGATGGTAGTCTGTAGGATGATATTGGAGATCAAGAAGAGGAAGAGAGTGAAGGCAGAGCCAAGGATCAAATGGTGGATGTTGAAAAAGGAAGACTGAAAGGTTGAGTTTAGGGAGAAGGTGAGACAGGCACTGGATGGTAGTGAAGAATTACCAGACAGCTGGGAAATTACAGCAGATGTAGTAAGGGTGACAGCAAGAAGGGTGCTTGGTGTGACATCTGGAAAGAGGAAAGAGGAAAAGGAAACCTGGTGGTGGAATGAGGAAGTACAGGAAAGTATACAGAGGAAGAGGATGGTAAATAAGAAGTGGGATAGTCAGAGAGATGCAGAAAGTAGAGAAGAGTACAAGGAGATAAGGCGCAAGGTGAAGAGAGAGATGGCAAAGGCTAAAGAAAAGGTGTATGATGAGTTGTATGAGAGGTTGGACACTAAGGAGGGAGAAAAGGACCTGTACCGATTGTCTAGACAGAGGGAGTGAGCTCGGAAAGATGTGCAGCAGGTTAGGGTTGTAACGGCCGACCCCTTACCCAGCCGGCAGCCACACTACCAGGACCTGTGGCCTGGATGAATTTCTGAGAAAACCTATCAATACCAAGCCGTACATCTAACAAATAATAATTATTCCCTCCTCCCCAATTGATGGTTAAAGACTAGCAAATGAAAGCAAATAAGTAAAATAAGTGTGGAATATATTATATACAATACAATGACAAAAATACACGAATATAAATCTGTGATGTAAAATATATCTACTATATATATATATATACATATATAAGTATACTGCGGTGGATTGGCACCCTGCCCGGGATTGGTTCCTGCCTTGTGCCCTGTGTTGCCTGGGATTGGCTCCAGCAGACCCCCGTGACCCTGTGTTCGGATTCAGCGGGTTGGAAAATGGATGTATATATATATATATATATATATATATATATATATATATATATATATATATATATATCCCTCCACCAAAGCAGCTAAGTGAAACAACACCTGTACAATAACAAAACCTCTCTTGCCCCTGCAAACATATAATAAACTCAGCACACAAATAATAGCGATGTATGAGTACTGAATGACAATGAACGTGAAAATGAGTCCAGGTAAAATCACTGTCCAGAATATGGATGACTGATCAAAATGGAGGTGTTTGAATCTCCCGAAAAACAGAGCAACCTCACCGTGCTTTCTTGGCGGATGGTGGAGTATAATGTCCAACCCCGGGGTCTCTTGGCAATGATGGTGTTGATGTGATTTTGACAGAATGAGAATCAAACTGGAACCAGGCGTGATGAAAAAAATAACAGAATGATGTTGATCGATTGTCTATACTTGGAATCTCCATCTCTGTCCTTCTCTCCTCTTCTTTCCCTCCTGCTGGTTTAAATAATGATGAGCCAGATGTAACTGTTAAAATCCCGGTCCTGACGTGTCCAGGGGGTCGCTGCCTCCCTGCAACACCCTTCCCCATTTCTTATTACGGGGACAACATTTAAACAGACGCACATTAGTTTAAACGGGGTGCTGAGATGAGACACGACTGGGTGCAACACAATAAACAACAATACCTTTGTGGCCTTGCTACATCCCTCCCCCAAGCTTGGAGAAGGGCGGTCCGAAGTACGGCTTGATATTGGCCACGTGTATGATGTTGGTCCTGGTGCCGGTGCTACTGCCCCTTTGGATGAGAAAGTTCACCGGACCGGTTTGTTTCATGATTACTGCTGGACCTAACCATTTAGGCACAAGCTTGGTGGAGAACCGCTTGTTGGCATCCGAGAGGTGGTGGACTCTAGTCCAGACCAAGTCACCCGGCTTGAAGTGCAATTCCTTCCGCTGGGCATTATATAACCGGGCATGTCTGGACGTCAATTCCATCAACCTCTGTTGGATTCTCCACCGAAATTCTTCTAGTTTTAAAGTGCTATTGTTGAGGGTGATTTGTGAACTAGGGGCTCCAGGTAAGAGTCGGTTGAACGGGCCCTTCAGCTGTCTGCACAGCACCACCAAAGCAGGCGTTTCACCCGTGGCTTCGTGCACCGCGGTGTTCAGGGCAAACCCGAGCTCGGGGAGCCATTTATCCCAGTCCTAATGGCGTTCACCCACATAGGAGGCAATCATATGCTTCAGGGTCCGGTTCACTCGTTCAGTCATGCTAGTCTGGGGATGGTAGGCTGTAGTAAGATTTTTCTTCACTCCCCAGGCTGTATAGAGATCATCAAGGACTGAACTTGTGAACTGGGGACCCCTGTTAGAAATGATGTTCTTCGGGACCCCCCAGCGGGTAAATATCTCATTCTTCTGGGTGGAGCTCACCTTACTGGCATGGGCATCTGTCAGTGCAAATAGCTCCACACACTTAGAGAAATAATCCACTACCACCATCGGGACAGTGATTCGTGAGCTAGTCAGTGGAAATGGCCCCATTAGATTGATCCCCAAAGTCTCCCCTGGTCCAACTGTGATCGTCGATTGTAACATCCCTGGTGGTTTACCAGGTGAGTTCTTTAGCTGTTGACATGTGTGGCAGTTCTTCACGTGGCGGGAAGCATCTGTCTGGACCGATGGCCACCACGCCACCCCCAGAATCTTCAGGAGGGGTTTTGTCTGGCCAAGATGATCACCTAAAGGGCTGTCATGAAAAACGTTCAAAAATTCGGGGATGAGCACCTCCAGGACCACAAGTTGTTGCTGCAGGCCACCAAAGGATGATGGAACAGATCTATAAAGAACTCCCTGGATGTCCACAAAGTGTACCCGGTTGGTGCTCTGGTTATCCAGCTCCTTCCGAATATTTTGGCAGAAAGGGCTGGAAGCTCGTGCTTGGGCTAGATCGTAGAGAGTACTAGGTAGAGATGGAAATACCTTCTTTGCTTCTGCCAAGCACACCATCCCCGAGGACTCTGATGCCCTAGACAGAGCGTCAGGCATGACATTGCTACAGCCCTTCCGGTACGTCACCTTGAAGGTGAAATTCTGGAGGCGCAGCACCCACCTGGTCAGTCAGGAAGATGTCTTCGGGTGATTAAACACCCAGGTCAGAGCATGATGGTCTGTGTACACTTCAAAATCAACCCCTTCAAGAAAATGCTTCCATTTTTCCACGGCCCACACTACCGACAAGCACTCCTTTTCTGCTGTTGAGTAATTGAGCTTAGCGCCGTGCAGCGCTCGCAAAGCATATGCGATGATGCACTCTTCCTTGTCCTTCTTGTGGATGAGCACGGCCCTCCGCCCCAGGTTGCTGGCATCAGTTTGTACTTGAAAAGTGAGCCGTGGATCGGTCTGGGCCAGGACGGGTGGCTTCTGTAGATGTTCTTTCAGTTGCTCAACAGCGTCCTGGCTAGGGAATCCATTCCCGGACATGTTTATCCATTCCCGGGAATTCGGGAATCCCGCATGTCATTCCCGGGAATCCCGGTCTCCCGGGAATGACACAGTGCACAGGCATCTCACATGTGAACGGATTTAGAAGGAGCGACACTTATTTTTAATAAAACTACTGCAATATGTTGACACCAATAAAAGACTAACTTAATTACAAGCAGTTCATGCTGTCATATAAGTACATGTATCTAGTTAGTTGCGGTAATAAGAGCGTAGAAAGCACAACGTGTCGAGCGTGCAGTCGTCCAGGCGAGAGCGCACCTTCATGCAGAGTATGCCAGCCGCTGAGAAAGCATGCTTTGCCTCCACTGAAGTAGGCGGCACAGTCATCACATACCGATACACTTGTTCTAAACAATGCCCGCGCTTGCTGTTGCTCTGAAACACCGCCGTTTCAGCTTTTACTGATGCATCCAGTTTCTTGTCATCATTCTGTGATGGCAAGTTTCTTAGCACAAATAATGCGGATGCAACAGACTGACGCATTGCAATTTCAAGTTCCTGTTCAAAGCTGTCAACACCCCAGACGTCAATGAACTCTGCCCCATCCAAATTCGTGCATTCATGCGCTGTAGAGTGCAGACTCCTCCCAGTCCACTGTGCTCAGTCAGCCGGGAGATTGACTGCTGCTGGTCTGTTGTTGACTGAATTAATCGGCAACACACTACACCATGGGCCAAAAAACCGTGCCACTTAATTATTTTCAACTATAACTCTGTTATTTCTTGATCGATTTTTACACTTTTACACGCTATATATGCAAGCTTGGCCGTTCCCGTTTTCCCTGGAATTACAGCAGTTTCATTCCCAGGAATGAAAAATGTTCGGGAGCCCAGGAATGGATTCCCTCAATTTGGGGTTGAATGAAGGTACACTTTTTTGTGTTCAGGGTGAGGTGTGCTTGCTGGAGACGATGAAAGATGGTATCCAGGTCCTGGAGATGCTGTTCTATTGAAGGGGAGTAAATAATAACATCATCATTGTATACAAAGCAGATCTTCCGATTAACCCCATCAGCACTTGTTCCATAAGCCGTTGGAAAGTGGCATCAGCATTCTTTAGGCTGAATGGCATTGTTTTAAATTGGAACAAGCCCTCAGGGGTAATTACAGCAGTCTTCTTTTTACTCCCCTCATCCATCGGCACCTGCCAATAGCCAATGCGGATGTCCAATGTACTAAAAACAGCTGCTCCATGCAGTGACTCGAGTATTTCATGAACCAGGGGCATGGGATATGTGTCCAGGTTTGTCTTCGCGTTCACGCCCCTGTATTCCACGCAGAAACGAAAGGTGTCATCTGTTTTCTTCACTAGGACTACAGGGGACGCCCAGGAGGAGAAAGATGGTTCAATTATTCCCTCGGCGAGCATTTTGTCTATATGTTGTTTAATAATGTCCCTCTTCAGTGGAGAAACTTGATACGCCCGGTGTCAAACAGGGACTTCGTCGGAGGTATGAATCACGTGGGTAACCCCCCAATTTATCTGTCCATACCCCCGACCACTTCTCCAGGACCGGCCTGACCTCTTCGGGTTGTTCCTCCACTAGGGCAGCCACCGAGGTTTGAATATCACTCCTCACTGCTGAATAAAAATTGATGCACTTCAGACTTAGATCTTCTCTATGCTAATGGATAAAATTCGCATACCCCTTCCCCTGGCACCGTATATCCCCGGGACAGAGATGAATAGTCATCTTCATAGCTGTTAAAGAATCCAGCCCAAGGTGTAACCGGACAGACATGTGCCAGTCATCCAGGACATAGGTCTCCATTTCCCAGGTGGTGGACAGTACGCTGTACCTCAGGGGGACTCTGCCCAAAGTCTTGTGTTCACTCCCATCCGCCAACAGGAATCGGACAGATGGGGCAGGTGTTATTTTATCTGACGGTCAGCAAATCTTCCTCCAAACGTTATGTCGTATGAAGGTATGATGGCTTCCTGTGTCAACCACTGCATCCACCAGCCACCCCCGCAGCGACACTGGGACAACCAGGAGGGACGCACTGACCTGCATAATCGTGAGATCAGCCTCCAGGGTAATAAAGGATAAAGATGGAAACGTACTCACAAGCGAGTAGAGTGTGTTGAGCAAATGGAAAGAGTACTTTGAGAGGCTTATGAATGAAGAGAACGAGAGAGAGAAGAGGTTGGATGATGTGGAGATAGTGAATCAGGAAGTGCAATGGATTAGCAAGGAGGAAGTAGGACAGCTATGAAGAGGATGAAGAATGGAAAAGCCATTGGTCCAGATGACATACCTGTGGAAGCATGGAGATGTTTAGGAGAGATGGCAGTGGAGTTTTTAATCAGATTGTTTAATGGAATCTTGGAAAGTGAGAGGAAGCCTAAGGAGTGGAGAAGAAGTGTACTGGTGCCGATATTTAAGAATAAGGGGGATGTGCAGGACTGTAGTAACTACAGGGGGATAAAATTGATGAGCCACAGCATGAAGCTATGGGAAAGAGTAGTGGAAGCTAGGTTATGAAGTGAGGTGATGATTAATGAGCAGCAGTATGGTTTCATGCCAAGAAAGAGCACCACAGATGCAATGTTTGCTCTGAGGATGTTGATGGAGAAGTATAGAGAAGGCCAGAAGGAGTTGCATTGCGTCTTCATGGACCTGGAGAAAGTATATGATGGGGTGCCTCGAGAGGAGTTGTGGTATTGTATGAGGAAGTTGGGAGTGGCAGAGAAGTATGTAAAAGTTGTACAGGATATGTACGAGGGAAGTGTGACTGTGGTGAGGTGTGTGGTAGGAGTGACGGATGCATTCAAGGTGGAGGTGGGATTACATCAGGGGTCGGCTCTGAGCCCATTCTTATTTGCAATGGTGATGGATAGGTTGACAGACGAGATTAGACAGGAGTCCCTGTGGACTATGATGTTTTCTGATGACATTGTGAGCTGTAGTGATAGTAGGGAGCTGGTTGAGGAGACCCTGGAGAGGTGGAGATATGCTCTAGAGAGGAGAGGAATGAAGGTCAGTAGGAACAACACAGAATACATGTGTGTAAATGAGAGGGAGATCAGTGGAATGGTGAGGATGCAAGGAGTAGAATTTGTGAAGGTGGATGAGTTTAAATACTTGGGATCAACAGTACAGAGTAATGGGGATTGTGGAAGAGAGGTGAAAAAGAGAGTGCAGGCAGGGTGGAATGGGTGGAGAAGAGTGTCAGGAGTAATTTGTGACAGACGGATATCAGCAAGAGTGAAAGGGAAGGTCTTCAGGATGGTAGTGAGACCAGCTATGTTATATGGGTTGGAGACGGTGGCAATGACCAGAAAGCAGGAGACAGAGCTGGAGGTGGCAGAGTTAAAGATGCTAAGATTTGCATTGGGTGTGACGAAGATGGACAGGATTAGAAATGAGTATATTAGAGGGTCAGCTCGTTGGATGGTTGGGAGACAAAGTCAGAGAGGCAAGATTACATTGGTTTGGACATATGCAGAGGAGAGATGCTGAGTATATTGGGAGAAGGATGCTAAGGATAGAGCTGCCACGCAAGACAAAAAGAGGAAAGCCTAAGAGAAGGTTTATGGATGTGGTGAGGAGGACATGCAGGTGATGGGTGTAAAAGAACAAATGAAGAGGACAGAAAGGTATGTAAGAAGATGATCCGCTGTGGCAACCCCTAACGGGAGCAGCCGAAAGAAGACGAAGTTTGATGATCTGAAACATATAAATGTGACAAACATGCAAAAAATTAAGAAATCAGGAAGGGGCAAATGCTTTTTCACAGCACTATATATACAGTATATATATATATATATATATATATATATATATATATATATATATATATATATATATATATATATATATATATATATATATATATATATATAGTGCTGTGGAAAAGGTATAAGCACACTTCAGACACCATTTAACAACACATGACTCATAAATAGTGTGCCACTATGATGTACTGTAACATACTGTAGAGTACATGATCCATGTTCTTAGCAGCATGTAACACCATAGCAATTAGTAAAATACAGAATCCTGTGACAAAGCCTGTTTTTAAGGGGGAACAAATAAAAATTAATAACAAAAATAATGCAATTATTTAAAACAATAGAGACCTTTTACCAAAACAGCAGAGGATTCTGGAATTTCTTAAGATTTTAAAGGTTTTACGCACAGGCAAATGTTTTCTCTAGCCAGAAAAAGAAAAGGAGGCAGCAAATATTAGTTATGGTAGCATTAAACTACTTGTAAAAAATGTTTGCATTTCACAGGGTGATATAGGAGTAAATACTAGCTCAAGATTACAAAAAGAACAAACACAGTCTGTTACACCACTGCTGTGCATGGGAAACTTACAGTACTCCAGCTCTTTGTGAAGTTGGATCATAAATGAAGTTCAGAGTCCTGGTGTGACATCATATCATTCCACCAAGCTTTCCTTGAGGTGTAATTTCATAATAGAACTTGACATTAAAATCTAGTGAAATATAACCAACCTTATCTGCATTATTTTATAGAACACATTGTCTCTTAGGAATTTGATAGGAGCATGTTTGTTTTATTTAATTTTTGAATGTTAATAATTTTATTTTTAAGAATTTTTATTGTGATGTTGCCTTTATATTACTATTTTGAGAGTATTGAATCTGGAGGCTCTGCCAATTAATGTATTTGGTTGCTAAGATGCTGCATGGTTTAAAGGCACATATAGTCGAAGTCAGACGTTTACATACACTTCTTTAAAACTCACTTTATAAACCCTCCACAAATTTTATACTAATCAAACTATATATCTGGCATATTGTTTACGATATCTACTTTGTGCAGGACAAAGTAATTTTTTCCAACAATGTTCACAGACAGATTATTTAAGTTTTTATTGACTATATCACAATCCCCATGGGTCACAAGTTTTACATACACTTTAATGTTTGGTAGCATTCCCCTTTAAATCGTTAACTTGAGCCACACATTTTGAGTAGCCTATTACAATAAGTTGCTGGAGTTCTGGCCCATTCCTCCAGACGCAACTGGGACAGGTTCATAGGCCTCCTTGCTCACACATGTTTTTTCAGTTCTGCCCACAAATCTTTAATTAGATTTAGGTCAGGGCTTTGTGATGACCACTTTTATACCTTGACCTTTTTTGTCCTTTAGCCATTTTGCCATAACTTTGGAGGTATGCTTGGGGTCATTGTCCATTTGGAAGATCCATTTGTGAATGAGCTTCAACTCCCTTGCTGTGCTCTTGAGATGATACTGCATTATATCTAGATAATTTTCCTGCCTCATGATGCCATCTTTTTTTGTAAAATGCAGCAAAGCACCCCCACAATATGATGCTCCCACCCCCATGCTTGATGTTTGGGATTGTGTTCTTTGGCTTGCAAGCCTCCCCCTTTTTCCTCCAAACAGAACAATGGTCATTATGGCCAAACAGTTTCAATTTGAAATCTTCAGACGAGAAGGCATTTATCCAGAAGGTAAGATCTTTGTCCCAATGTGCCATTGCAAACTGCAGTCTGGCTTTTTTATGGTGGATTTGGAGCAGTGGCTTCTTCCTTGCTGAGCAGCCTTTCAGGTTATGTCAATACAGGACTCATTTTACTGTGTATATAGATACTTATCTACCTGTTTCATCCAGCAACTTCACACGGTCCTTTGCTGTTGTTTTGGAATTGATTTGCACTTTTTGTGCCAAAGTACGTCCTTCTCTAGGAGACAAAATGCGTCTCCTTCCTGAGTGGTATGACAGCTGTGTGGTCCCATGGAGTTTATACTTGTGTATTATTGTCTGTATAGATGAATGTGGAACCTTCAGGTGTTTGGAAATTGTTCTCAAGGATGAACCAAATTTATGGAATTCCACATTTTATTTCTGAGGGCTTGGCTGATTTTTTTGATTTTCCCATTATGTCAAGAAAAGAGTCAGTGAGTTTGATGGTAGGCCTTAACACTCATCCACATTCTTGCTATCAAAAGCTAATTGTCTAATTACATAAATATGTAGTAATGTGAAAGTAAATCAAGACATTCTTAGCCTTATGGTATGAAGCATTAGTCTGTTTAAAGTCCATTTGAAGATTTGTGCACAATGTGATCTGAGGTCACACAGAGTTGCATGTCTGTAGCTCTGCTCCTGATGCGTAAACTTCCACCATCCCATTTCAACAAAAATCTGTTTATGAACCTGGGACTTATGTTGGCTGATTTGTTTTTTCTCTCATAATTTATTTAAATAAATAAAATGATTAATATTTATAAAATGAAAGCCTTGAAAGATAAAACAAAGGCGAAATGTGAATTCCATAATCTGAATATTTTCTGCCATGTGTTACAAGCATATACATACATAAATATATATATTTTTTCAAATCCACTGTATCCACATGAGAATCATGGGGTTCAAGAACAACTGAGCAAAAGGCAGGAAACAAACTAGAGATCTGACTAGTCAGTTTTAAACAACCAGGAAACACATGGTTGAGGCAGAACAATATACCAGCTAGAAGTTAATTAGCTTATGAACGAAATAACTTTATAGGGTATATTTCTGAGCTATAAAGTTTGCAAATTAATTGCTAAATGCATAATACATACACCATATTAACAGCACTAAATGCAACTGAAAAAATTGTAACTTTGAATGGATATTAGGGATAAAGGGTGAAGCTGGAACACTATATTTGCTTATCGCCGTTTTTAATTTATAATTAGTAATTTACAAACACATTGATTTGCCACTTATTACTGTACTTACTGTAAATACCACACTGAATATATACAGTAGATATGTTAGTAGGAATACGAAAGTGGATGATTAAATTGTCCCTGGTCATTTGATAAACAGCTAATCACTTTTATTGCTAATCAATATTATTGATGTTACAATATAGGTGCTGAGCTTGTATATGACAGTAGCCAGAGGCTGTGGGGAAGGCTAATGAGAGCTGAGCCAGAACTGCAGAAAGCTAAACTATAACAATTATGGATGACATTAATGTTTTGAATAAGATATGCAATTCTTGCATTTTAATGAGAGGAACCTAATCTACAGCTCTAATCTCTAGCAGAGAGTATTGTGCTCTATAATGTGACCTAGGAGAGATTTATGCCTCTCTATAGCTGCCTCTGAACAACTTGCTGAATTCTCTTACTTGGTGCAGAGGTACCAGGAGAGAATACATAATATTAGGAGCGATGGAAGACCCCTTGGGCTTTGTAAAAGGGATTCTCTGACTCTAGCCTGTATGATTTCCTGTTTATTTTCTACAGTTGCCACTTCTCATGCTAGAGGGTAAAATTGCATTATTGCATTTCAAGTAGTTTGTTAATTTTCATCGAGACCTCTCTCACCTGCTGGAATTTCCTAATTAAAATATAAAATTCAATAAAATGTATTTAAAGAAACACACACATTCCAGTTTTCTGAAGAAAAAAAGCTTTTGTAAGACTTTCGACACCTCAGAAAACCTTTGGCTGAAATGAATTTCATGATACTGAACTGAATACAGTTCTCAACAATAGCTTTATATCTAATGTAATAACAGACAGGCAGGCTTTTTAGATCTACCCCTTAGGCAATTTATGTCCTGCATATAAAGCTTACCTGGTAATTGGATTTGAGCCTTGGATACAAAGTGCTCACCAGCACAGTGTTAGAGGCTAACAATGACTGAAACACAATGTACTTTGGCTCTAATGCAGCAGCACATACATGACTCAGTTAGGGAAACGCAGGAGCTTGTATATTAATAAGGCAACTCAAGGTCAGAAATTAAAATGTCATGACTCACTCACTTGTTCATGCTGTTTGTCACATTTCTATCTTCCAATCATTTATCCTGTTGCTTGGCAACCATAATTACTAGGCATTCACTTGAAAACCATTTGGTAATTGAGGAGGGTCTTTGAGTTCTATGGACCACTGTTTCCTGTTAGGGTTATTTTTTAAGCTTCTAGTAATGCTTGTGTTTCTGGTGTTTTGCTTTTACCTTTCCCAACTTATTTTTTTTTATCATTCCATGCTTAGCTTTTTTTTGCTTATGTATAATTTTCAACTTGATAAAACCCTGTTTCATCACTTTGGCTGAATGGAAAGTTCCTGGGAGAAGAGCCACCCTCCTCCTGTGATGGTCAGCCCTGACAATGACCAAGGGAAGAATAGTGTGCTAAATTTTCCAACCTAAAGAGGAATTGCTAAAACCCAAATCTTGAAAACCAGAAGAAGAGCTTGTTCTTGTGCTTTCTCAGTAAGAACCTTTCTGCTTTCCTGTATTGAAATTATAAAATGTGCGATACTTTTTACCTTAGTAATCTGAGGTAATACCTTAGTCTCATTGTGAGCTTAACATCTAAAGAAAAGCCTGTTTCATGCAAGCATTATTTCTAAGCCAGGGAGGAGAAACTGTCAAGAGGAAAATGTTTTATGTGGCTGGTGAAACTCTAGTACCATCAATTCAGAATAATTCTTTTGTACTTGTTGATTCCTAACACAGTTTTAGAAAAAAATAGACTTCTGTGTTTTAATACAGCAGATTCATACTCTTTTTAGTGTATGAATCCACTTTTATTGTCCAATCCACTTGCTTTTTTAATGAGTTGTGTGGGGAGCAAACACAGTCATAACTCCACATGCATGATGTTTCCATCATTTCTGTCTGCCACCTGCTGCTCTTTATGTTAGGAAATTCTCATTATGAATTCTTCACCTAAACCTGACTTTATGAAAGGTCACAATTCCCATGACCTGCAGTGTGACAGATAGTAAATATGAGAGAGAGAGAATCTTAAGTAAGTGTAACAGAAATAAAAAAAACAATGGCAGGATGCGAGAGCACCCTTGAATAACCTCCAATAAGTATAGTGGAAATCATGGCCATTTAAATTGTTATTATTAATTCATGGATGAGAAGCCAGGAAATCCAGACACCAGTAGCTAAGCAACTAAAAGGAACTGCTTGCTGAAATAAATTTTATGCAAAAGGTTGATATGATCTTGCTGTTTTTTCTGTAACTTTTTTTTTTGTTTTATTCCTTTTTTATTCATTAATTGTTTTTTTTTCTTCTCCTTTGAGAACTGAGCTAATGGGGACAGGGCCTCATTTTAACTTTATTAATCAGATAAGCTGTTATTACATCAGGCAGCTGAAGCCACACTATTTATAGCACAGTGCCACCTCAGAACCTCACTGAAGCCTTGTCAAATGGTGGGTCTCACTCACTGTGCCCATGTCCTCCTGTTCTACCCTAAAATACTTTCACCTGGTCAGCCCTTTTGAGTTAATGTAATATATTAGTGGTATTTATATAGGTTTGTTTTTTTGTCTTAGTAGTTTATGATCAGGCTTTTTCTTCAAATTCTTCAGGGAAATATGACAGTGCGGGTAGGCTCCAATCTCCCTGTTGCCTTTGAGAGCCTCTTGAACCCAACACAGTCAATAACATAATCAAGGATGATCCGGGCAAATGAGGACGCATATATCCAGATGATGGGTAGGTGCAAAAGTGATTATTGCTTTTATTAATGAAAAACAAAGTATCCAAAACAGTGCAGTGTAGTCAAAATTCTCAATAAATAAATAATCTGTAAAAACAGTGATTGGCCATCCAATTAGAATCCGGAAGTAAAACGAGAGTAAAACCAACACACTCATCAGTTCCTTAATGGTCCGTCAGATCCTAGATGAGCTCAGTACAACTCCCTCTTCGTCTCCCCAGCTCACCCATTACTCGCTAAGACAGTGGATATTCCAGCAGCCACAGTACTCACCACATGACCCCTGTCTTAGCTGCCACAAGCAGCACCTGCCAGACCGCTTGGGGTTGATTGTCCTCCAGTCATCAATCACACTCCCCTGTCATACCTTGGATCCCAGGGAAGGACTCCAACTCGATCCACTACACTCTAACATTCTGAGAGAGTCCTGGGGAACTGTTTCTACAGCGCAGATCCTTTGCTCTTCCCTGGGGCCAACAACCTCACTGCTGTTCCAAACTGGACGGCTGACTGACTGACTGACTGACTGACTGACTGACTTGTCTTGCCTCTCCACCTGATGCTGTTCTCATGGCTCTCTGTTTCCGATCTCTCTGTTCTTTTTCTAATTGGGTGATAAGCCACACCCTCTGAAGCACGATTGAGACACCTGACTGATCCGCCTGCCTCCGCACATGTATGCAGTGCAATCAGCCAGCACCCTAATCAACTACAGAGTGACATGCATTAGCATACACCTGTGCCCGATTGGAGCCTGCACTTCAAAAGGCATGATTATTTAAAATCTGCACAGGACCATTTTATCACAAGAATTTAATTGCCTACTTTAATTTGAGTTTTGTACTGCCTTACATTGTTAACAGAGTAGATTATGAAATAGTGCAGAGTTTCCGTTAAAATTGTATTTACTGTTCATTGTAATTGGGTTTTGGTTGTTTGCTTTTAGTGTTTTGTGTTTAGTTTTCTTGGCTTGTTTCCCTTGTTGATTTATTTTACCTTTTTGTTTCCCAGTTTATCTCAAATACATATTTCATATTAAGTAGCTGTTTTAAGCTCAAATTGTTCTTTACTTTTTACTATTATTAGACCAAATTAGATAGCCTGTTTTTCTTTAATTGTTCTAGTTTCTTGTTTGCTTCATTTCTTCAATTCTAGGTCAATAATAATGCAAAATAAATGTTAATAATGTGTTAAATTAGTTTCTTTTTTAAAATTTAGGATTAAATATGAGTTATCTATTGTGGATTATAGTTTGTGTTTTAGGAGTGTCTTTCTTTAAAATTAAAATCCTAAAATAGGTGCCATTATCTAGGAAACACAGTTCAGAGCATTATAGCAAATATTACTGAGACCACCAACCTTCAATTTCATCCATCCATCCATTACCCAACCCACTATATCCTAACTACAGGGTCAAGGGGGCCTGCTGGAGCCAATCCCAGCCAACACATGGCGCAAGGCAGGAAACAAACCCTGGGCAGGGCGCCAGCCCACTGCAGCCTTCAATTTCAAATAACATTTTGTTAAAAAGGCTTAGGTGCCATTATCTGCACTAGGAAATCAGCTATCTTTTCATTTTCCGAACATGGTTGACCTGATTCTTGGACCATGACAAGAGGCAGCCACTTCTAGCAGTATCAGGTGAAAACTATGGTTCATACCAGGATGGTGAAGCTATTGATGTGAGTGGTACTTTGCAGAGGGACATTTACATGTGGATTGTATTGTATCTGGTGGAGCTGCACTTGACCAGTCTCACATAAAAATGAGTAAGATGTCACAGCAAAACTTCAAGGCACTTATTGTAACAGATGGTTGGTAATCATATGAATTAGGAAATCAGAGTGAAGAAAACAACTTATAGTACATGAAATGGATTGGTTGGTTTTATATAAAGCAGACTGATGCATTCCTGAGAAGTGATGATCACTCACAGATGACGTGAGACTGTATGCACCTGTAACTGCCAGGCTTCATTTTTCTATGCTGGCATCGACAAAAATTCCAAATAAAGATATCTTAAGAAGTCCAGGGATGAGCCATAACAAGTGTTGGGCAGAACAAAACTTAATATAACACAGAAATATTCAAAATCAAAATGCCAGAAATTATTTTAAGGTCTAGAAGTATTTGTTCATTGACCTCTACTGGCCGTCTGTAGTAACATTGAACACTCTGTTAGTACAGTTCAATGACAATTTGTGAAAAACCGACCTAGAAAGCCACTGACAAACCTTGATGTTGTTGTGGCTGTGATGCAATGAAAAACTGCAGATAATGTAATGAACGCCAGCAAGTCGAATACAACAAGCCAAAAAGAAGAACTTTAGTAATACCAAATAAGATAAATCATTCATTGGTGTGCCAAGGCTCTTCTCATAATTTTTTTTCTTTTGCATTTTAGCATTATATTCATTGTTATTATTAAAATTATTAACCCTCATGTTTTCTGGAGATTTTTTTACTTCCTTGTTGTTTGGGGCCCACAGTGTTGTACATGTAAAAATAATAATACTTTCAGAATTAACCTATTTATTTCCAATCACTTTTTATTTCTTCTGACTTAATTTAGAATCTGTAGAGTTAAACTGATTAAAACCTTAACTCTCAGTTAACAACAAAATAGGTGGATATTTGAGATTATACATCTAGTCCATAAGTGAACACAGAACATCATTATTATAGAAAGTAATGAAATATGTCATTGGTTAATATTTTATATTGTGGACCACTTGGGCACGTACTGCTCCCCAAACCCAGACCGAACCAGGCACAGAGGCACAAGTTTGCCAAACCGTTTATTCCTGCAGCTGAGAACTTTTTCTTTGTTCCCCACAGCACATAACAGCACAGCACAGTACAACAAAGCACTACAAATGCAGTCCTTCTTTCTTTTCCTTCTTCTCTTTTCTCCACCTCCACTCCTCTCCCAGCAAGCTTAGTCTTCCTCCTCCTGACTCTGGCTCCTTGAATGGAGTGAGGAGGCTCCTTTTATTCAGGATTTTATATTTGGATTACCCGAATCACTACCAGGTGTGGTGGAAATCCTCTATAGGGCTCTGCAGCTCCCCCTCACACCTATAATCTGTCACATCCCATTTATCAATACATCCCTTAAGTGCAGAATCATCTGAGAGTTTCTGGAAGTGACATGACCTGGTGTAATATGTGTTCTCTGAGGTGTTCAGACTAAAGAGAAAAGGAGACAGGACTGTTCCTCATGGTGCTCCAGTGCTGTTCACATCTGTATCAGAAACACAGTCTCACACACTGCAGTCTGCCTGACAGATAGTCCATTATCCAGGACACCACAGGCTCATTCACCTGCATATCTTTAAGTTTACTTCTTAACAGGAAAGGCTGGATTGTATTGAAGGCACTAGATAAATCAAAAGACAAACAGTTCTGCCAGCTTTGTCCAGGTGAGGATAAGCCTTGTGGAGCAGATAGATAATTGTATCTTCCACTCCAATCTTAGTTCAATAGGTATTATTATTATTATTATTATTATTATTATTATTACTATTAATATACAATCCATAAAGAGAGCTTGAGCTTATGTAGCAGTAACAAGGGTTAAAAAAGAACTGCACAGTCTTTATTTTTTATTAATTATATTTAGGAAAATAATTTATTCTGCTGTGCTGAAGTTAAGATAACTCTTTCTATTTATTTTTTATTTTTTTAAACTGGTCCCTCCACCTGGCTTTGAAAAGATGTTTTCACAAGGAACAGATGTTTCTGGCAAAGACTGTATGGATCCAGATGTGTTTATGCAACTGCTGTTTATTGCCAGTGTTCAAGTGAATCTTCATGTCATTCTATTTATGAATCAGTGAAGTATCTTTTCACCTCTATGGTGTCATAGGCAATGAGACTGTGGACCCTTTGAGTCTTAAAACACTTAAGTAAAAAAAGCTCTCACAAAGTGTCTGTAGAAGATGCTGCTTTTGCTGCTACTGCTGCTGCTGGGACTGAGGTTGATGTCAGTGGTTGTAGTTCTTTTTGAGTAACAGATTTAATTAGTTTTACAGTAAATTGCTTTTATTCATTTTAAACTTTAAGTGGAGAAAACATATCAACTGCCTATAGTAAGACATTTAATAATAAAAATGCTCACCATGGGGTATTTTGTGCATGGTGCCTGATGATGACCACATCGGGATACACAGTCTAATGTGAGGTTTCTTTGAGCCTCTCTGACACAGTTGGGCTTGCCAAACTAAAGTGGTTTTGAATGCCTGGTTTAGCAGAGTGACCAGGATCACCACTCCAATAGATTGAATGTGAGTTGATGCAGTAAGACTATTATCATCCTATGTAAAGAGCAGGAAGTACTTAAATGGCAAATATAGAAGATGTACTATTGCAATACGCAAGCTGCCTTTCACAAAATATGCATCACAATTTGAAGAGGACTCTAAATGGAAATGATTCTGCACCAGAAAAGGGTTCTCTTGTGTGTCCTTAGAGTCTCTCTAAATAATTTTTCAACTAATTGAAAAATTTCAGTTATTTCAGCTAATAAACATAATGTAAATGAATTCTTTTTGCCTGAGCAGGGGTCCCAAGGATGGCAAATCAGATCTGCACCTCCTACAGCATGCTAAAGCAACTGTCTAATGCCAATGTCGCACTACACAGCTTCTAGTCGTGGGGTATGGCAGATTTGCTGACCACAGTTGCTGATCATGTCAGAGGTCTGTTATCAATTTAAATTACTGAAAATAGCCACCCATGTTTACCTTACTGACTGAGTGTCGAATTTCCAGGACAGACATTCTCACCCCTTTTAGTGACAGCCAATAATGTGCTGCCTGACGTAGCCAGAGCTGTATTATGGGCTAACAGTTTAAAAGTTATGGTGAGTTCAGCCTTTTTTTTTTCTTTTTTCCATTCTGTTTTGGTATGTAAAACAAGAGATTTCAGAAAGATGAGCCTTTCTCCTGTTTACTCCTGTCAACAGACATTGGTTGTGACTGACAGCTTTGAACAGATTGCAGAACTTAACAACATTTTATAAAAAGGTATATTTCACAATGTATACAATGCAATATGCATGTACACTGACCTGTCATAAACACTGAGGAAGGAGGACAAATATAGTATTGTGACGTGTCTTGCCATTGCATGGGCTATAGGGAAGGGAAGCAGTGTTGGGGTGGAGTCTTGAGGGAACCCTGTTTGTAAGGGCTTGGGGCACCTCCCTAGAGAGAGATGAGTGACAGGGATCTGGGTTAATTAATGGGGCGTGATAAAAAGTGGTGTGTGGCCGGAAGTTGGAGTTGGAGGCTGGAGAAAGTGAGGAGAACAGTATAAGGTGTAAAGAAGGGAAGTAACTGTTGGGAGAGTAAGAGAGGTAGATAGGACGAAGGTGATTAGTCTTTGTTATTTTGGAGGTGTCCCCGTGACCCAGACAACGGGCGGCTGTAGGGTACTGTTTATATCACGGCTGATTGAATAAAAAGCCAGTCGGCATTTTTGGAAGACTTCCCCGGACAAGCGGCTCCTGAGTGTGTTATTCGACGGGACGTCACATTGGTGATCAGAAGTGGGATTTGGTTATTAGACAAACGGAGTCGCGACAGTGTGGAAATGAAACGAAGCAGCAGTCAAAGTCCGGGTGAGAGTGTATTTAAAGAAGCGTTCACGCCGCATATAAGTTCGCCTAGGCAGTTAGCACTCATGGAGGAGGGCGGGTTTTCAGCCTGCGTGAAGCAAGAGGGCGACTTAGAGCCTCCGTCGGAGCAGTGTGCATTTATGAGGCTGAATGCTGTTGAGCCTGCAGCGCGACCCCATTTTATGGAAGATGCTCAATTTAATGCGAGGCCGGACGAAGCGATAGAAACGAAAGAATTGCAGCGCTTCCCGAGTGTGTTGGCGTGGACCGAATTTAAACAGCGCTTCCTTTATTTAGCAAATAAGTACGGATGGACGGAGGATTATGGAGCAGGGCAGTTATTGGCACACGTAGATGGAGAGGCAATAAACGTGTTGGCTGAAGGATTGCGCGAAGGACGCCGTGGCTACACAGAACTGTTATGCTGCATGGACAACACGTGGCTGAGGGCGGCTAGGGAGGCGGTGCATGTGAGTGATGAAATAAAGACACAACGGATGGGTGGGACTGTATTGAAGATTGGCAGATTTGATGGAACTGGGTCTTGGGAAGCATACAACACTCATTTCCACATGATTGCCAGGGCAAATGGCTGGAGTTTGGAGGACCAAGCTGTACAGCTGGCTGCAGCATTGGATGGTGATGCATTGGTGGTGCTGACGGATGTGCCAGAAGATGAGCTGTTAAATTCCCATGCTTTGGAAATTGCATTGGAGCGACGGTTTGGCCATATAGAAGCTGTGACTACAATAAGACAACAGCTGGAGCAGAGAGTTCGCAGGACAACTGAGGCCCTGGGGGCATTTGCAGCAGATGTACAGTCTCTGGTGCGACGGGGTTATCCCCATTTTGACAGATCCGTGCAGGCAGAGTTGGCTAAGGAGGCATTTCTGCGGTGTTTGAGCCCACCATATCTCCAACAGCAGGTCCGTTTCGCTAAGCCTGAGACCTTGGAACAAGCTTTGTCTGCAGCCCAGGAGGCAGAACAAATACTTAAAGAGGGTTACAGCCAAGCACCTCTTGCATCAGCAGAGTCGACCAAGGTGAGGAGACCGGAAGCTATCCACCAAACTAAGGCCATAGATGTAGAACAAGAGTATGAGGCAGTGGCTCCAGTGACTACCGTACAGAAATTCAGGAATCCTTCACGCCTAATGCGCCCACCCCGCTGCTGGTACTGTGGACAACATGGACACTTACAACGTGACTGCCCCAGTAGAGCTAAACAAGAGGACTCCCAAGTAAGCATCGTACCGGGAAACGACATGGGACCAGTGTAGGAGGGACAACACTGGCCCCAAGAACAGTCCCTGTTGGTCAGTTGGGTGAGGGTGATTACTGTCACCTTTCAGTTTTGATTGGCGGCCATGTATGCAAGGCACTGGTGGATACAGGGTCAACTGCATCTATTATCCATCCTGACATGTTGGATGTGGCGGTCCTATGTGCAGCCAATTCTACTAAGTTGATGACAGCGACAGGTGAGATGACCCCCATGTTAGGCAGAGCACAAGAAGACATTTGTATTGCTGAGAAGCAGTGGATGCAGGATGTCTGGGTGGCTAATATCAACAACTCCTGTATCTTGGGACTTGATTTCTTACAAGCAGTTGGAGCGCGAATAGATCTTCAGATGGGGACTCTGTATCTTCAAGGCATTGGGACACTCCCCTTGTTAGGGCACAAGCAAGGCAGAAGGGAACCACCGGTGGTGGCTCCCCAAGAAGAACATGTGCCTATTTTCACTAACATCACTCAAACCGTACCAGTAATGAAGGTTGTCCGGACTGTTAGGAATGCCAACAGGGAAGGGTTAACACACAAGCAACAGCGCCAGCTCTGGCAGTTGTTACATGACTTTAGGGACCGTTTTGCTACCTCTGCAGATGATGTTGGCCAGACTTCTCTTGTGCAGCATGACATCAATACTGGGAGTGCTTTCCCTATCAAACAGCGCCCCCGCCGTATGCCACTAGCTAAACAGACAGCAGCTGAGAACATTCTACAGGAAATGAGACAGGCCGGAATTATCATACCCTCTGAGTCTCCCTGGGTCTCTCCTGTGGTCCTTGTCCCTAAGAAGGATGGCAAGTGGCGATTTTGTGTTGATTATCGGCGGGTAAATGCTGTAACCATCAAGGACTCCTATCCGTTGCCTCGCATTGATGAATCCCTGGACTTGGTGGCAGGATCAGCCTGGTTTTCGTCACTAGACCTGTGCAGTGGCTACTGGCAGGTGCCACTAACACCTGAAGCTCGACCTAAGACTGCATTCTCCACAGGAAAGGGACACTGGCAGTTCCGAGTTATGCCTTTTGGTCTTTGCAATGCTCCAGCTACCTTTGAACGGTTAATGGATAAAGTATTGGCAGGTATGTCTGGTACTCAATGCCTTGTCTACTTGGATGATTTACTGGTTCATGGCAAGACATTCCAGGAAGCTCTGGAGTCCTTGAGGGAAGTTCTGCAGAAGCTTCGTGTGGCCAACCTTAAACTTCATCCTGATAAGTGCCACCTTCACCGGAGAGAAGTGTCATTTCTGGGTCACCGTGTGAGTCAAAGAGGTGTCACCACAGAGAAAGATAAGGTGTCTGTTGTGCAAGAGTGGCCAGAGCCACAGGATCGAAGGCAGATTCGTGAATTTCTTGGACTGGCCTCTTACTATAGGCGATTTGTACCTGAATTTGCCACTATTGCTGCACCCTTGCATCGTTTATTGAGCCCAGATGAAGCATTCCAGTGGGGGGGGGAACCAACAAACCGCCTTTTGTAAATTGAAAGAAGCCCTTTGCGGTGCACCGATCTTAGCTCCACCCAATATTGACCTGCCATTCCTCCTTGACACCAATGCCAGTGATGTGGGCTTAGGGGCTGTGCTGTCACAGCGGCACCCAGAGGGAGAACGTGTGGTGGCTTACTATAGCCGTGCTCTCAGAAAAGCTGAGAAGAATTATTGTGTGACTTCAAGCACTACCTGTGTGGCCTCTCTTTTGTGGTCCGCACTGATCATGCTGCTCTTCAGTGGTTACTGTCTTTTCGAGAACCTGAGGGTCAGATTGCTCGTTGGTTGGAGGAGCTTCAGACTTACCACTTTCAAGTAGAGCATAGACCTGGTGAGCAACACAAAAATGCAGATGCTCTGTCTCGACGACCCTGCGCAGATCAGGGATGTGCCTATTGTGAAAAAAGGGAGCGTCAAGATCAAAGCTGTGAGGATCTTGATAAGGTTCAGTGCCAAGCTCTTTCAGTGCCAGGTTGTACCCAAGAATGGCGAGTTAGTCAGGAATGTGATCCTGAGGTCAAGAAGGTTCTCCAGTGGAAAGAGGAACAGCATCGTCCCTGCTGGGAGGAAGTGGCACTTGAATCACCTGCAGTTAAGGGTCTTTGGTCCCAGTGGGACAGCTTGGTTGTGGAAGAGGGGGTATTGAAGCGACAATGGAGGGACCCTGCAACTGGAGAAGGGAGGTGGCAGATCGTTGTACCACGACAGCTGCGTGAAGAGATCCTGAGGAACATGCATGGAACGCTTGGAGTTGGTCATTTTGGAGTCACCAAGACCTTAAGGCGGGTGAGGCAGGCGTTTTATTGGGGACAGTGCAGGCGCGATGTAGAGGACTACTGCCGCAGGTGTGATTTATGCACAGCCAGGAAAGGACCCCAAGGAAGGTCTACTGCCCCACTACAACAGTATCAGGTAGGGGCTCCAATGGAACGGGTGGCAATTGACATTCTTGGGCCATTTCCCTGCTCAGCTATGGGGAATCGGTTTGTTTTAGTCGCAATGGACTATTTTACCAAGTGGCCCGAGGCCTATGCACTACCTAATCAAGAAGCTGAGACTGTTGCTGAAGCTCTAATTACAGGATTCTTTAGTCGGTTCGGGATGCCTGTCGAACTGCATTCAGACCAAGGGAGAAACTTTGAAAGCCAGGTCTTTCAAAAAGTATGTGAGAGACTTGGCATCCAGAAAACCCGAACCACCCCTCTACACCCCCAGAGTGATGGGCTAGCCGAGCGGTTTATCCAGACTCTGACCACACAGCTGGCTCTTGCCACCTCTAAGGATCAAAAGGACTGGGACCAACAGCTGGCTCTGGTTCTGATGGCCTGCCGATCTGCTGTGCAGGAATCCTCTGGATGCACCCCTGCTTTATTAATGCTAGGACGAGAGCTGCGAACACCGTCTGCACTTGTATATGGTGTTCCCCCTGACACCCCAGCTGAACCTCCAGGCCCTGACTATGCTCGCAAGTTGCAGGATCGATTGGAGGTGGCACATAACTTTGCAAGGGGCCGGATAAGAGTAGCAGCAGAGAAACAGAAGCGCCACTATGACATTAGGGTTCGGGGGCAGCCTTTTCAAGCAGGTGATCAAGTTTGGGTGTATGGGCCAAAAAGACAGAAGGGACGCTCTCCAAAGCTGGACAGTCCTTGGGTGGGACCCTGTCAAGTATTGGAATGGGTGGGGGAGGTTGTTTACTGGGTCCAGTTACCAATTCCGGGCAGGAGAGTGTTTTTGCATCAGGACCGTCTGGCCAGTTACAGAGGTTGTGCTCCTTCACAACCTGCACCCATGACTTCCACAACACCTTCCACAAATCCTGGCTCAGATGTTATACCACTTGCCCGGCCTGACTACACTAACAGACGCCCACGCCGGCGAAGACAGCTGCCAAGACATCTGCATGATTATGTGCTTCCTCGGGGACGAGGAGCTGAGAAGGGGGCAGTGTGACGTGTCTTGCCATTGCATGGGCTATAGGGAAGGGAAGCAGTGTTGGGGTGGAGTCTTGAGGGAACCCTGTTTGTAAGGGCTTGGGGCACCTCCCTAGAGAGAGATGAGTGACAGGGATCTGGGTTAATTAATGGGGCATGATAAAAAGTGGTGTGTGGCCGGAAGTTGGAGTTGGAGGCTGGAGAAAGTGAGGAGAACAGTATAAGGTGTAAAGAAGGGAAGTAACTGTTGGGAGAGTAAGAGAGGTAGATAGGACGAAGGTGATTAGTCTTTGTTATTTTGGAGGTGTCCCCGTGACCCAGACAACGGGCGGCTGTAGGGCACCGTTTATATCGCGGCTGATTGAATAAAAAGCCAGTCGGCATTTTTGGAAGACTTCCCCAGACAAGCGGCTCCTGAGTGTGTTATTCGACGGGACGTCACAGTATCTTTGAGAACTTGCCATCGTGTACTCACCAATTTGAGATGACTAATCCTCTTTAATAAAATCTCTGTGTGCGTTCATGTGTCTGTGTCTTCTGGTGAAGTGCGTATGCGCGGGGCTCGGAGCGACGCTTCAAAGCAGATGCTTCAAAGGCCGCCTGACGCGTCACACAAGACAGAGAGGGCAGGACCTATAAAAATATCGCGCGGCAGATCCAATCGGATTTCAGTAAATGAGGTAAGACCTAAAACAGAAAACTCGAAAAATCCAATCGGGTACTGAGACGCAGAGACCAGCTTCCCCATTGTTGTGCAAGTGTTCACTCTGAGGATGTCAGATTTGCAATTAAGAAGCCTGGCCCGGTAAAGTGTAAAGTAAAAGTAGATTTATTTTTGCGCACATTACATCAGTTGCTGGGGAGAATCTGCTGATTGCCCACTGTTGTGACAAAAAAATTAAACGCATATTACGGACAGCAAAGCCAGTATTACTGTCAGAGAAAATTACAGGCATTTTACTGAAAAAAATTAATGAGGTAAAAGGTCCCTTGCCATTTAATATAGACTGTTCCTACTAATGTTTATGGACTACTGTTCTAGCGCCCGTTATTGTAAAGAATCTGAAGCCAATACTGTATATAGCTGCTATTTATGTGTAAGGTTGCATCTGTCTGATGAATTAATTTTGACTGATTTTGAAGATTTAGGTTAGCTATCAGGAAAATGTATTGGCATATGGCTTTAATATGTACATACACCATTTTGGTTTTTGGAGGTTCAAAAAATTTTGAAATTAAATATTTCTTACCATTTTTAAAGTTAGTATATCAATCTGTTATTCTTAACATTCAAACCTAATTTATTTCTATTGTTATTTTATAATGTAACAAAATAATGTCCATCTTAGTAAATTACTCCTGGAAGCACCTGCCTCGTCACTTCACCCCACATGGCCCTACTTTGAAACACATATTGAAGCAATGCTTTGAAATCTCTGCACTTTGAAACCTCAACACATCGTCAATACATAAGTATTCAGAGTCCCATCCCCAGCCAGGACTACCAACTGCCTGTCAAGGGCTTCCCTCCACTTTTGATTTGGGAAATACTTGCTATTATCACTAAAATCCAATTTATTCTGTATCATTTTATCATATTGAAGTTCCTACAAAATATGTCATTCCAGCAAAGGGCTCTCACACATTCACTCACGTTGGGTCAATTTATCCATTCAATTCAATACATATATCTTTGGAATGTGGTGCTAATCCACACACTTGAGTCTGCAGCAATGAGTAGGTTTGATACATTATCATAGTTGTGAAGAACAGCTAGAATTTGGGCATACTGGTTTACCTCCTTTTACATATGTGTGTTATAATTTTTGTATATCACACGGTGAGATATATTTTTTGTGATTGTGTTGCATTTCCTATTATATATGTAATTATTGTACAGTATAGTGTGTTGGGCTCAAAACTAAAAGTAATATGGATAGGGATAAACTCAATTGAAATGAGAGAATTTCTGTGTTTTACATGAGAATTTTAAGGAGAATTTATTGTGTGATAAGTAAACAAACACACACACACCTCTACCATCATTAACTCCTATAAATTTTTAAACTTTGTTGATTAAAATGGCATTTATATTAAGATAAAGAAAATATAATTTGCTCATATCTTTATTGGCTACTTTAATATTTATTTTGAGGAATGCCACTGGTTACTGTAAGGAAAACAGTCAGAATACATAAGTGGCTTGAGTGAAAACCCTAATCAAATCACATGTTTTATGTGCAGTAGGTTTCTTTCATCCATAAATGTCAGGAATTGCTTCACAGCTACCTTCTCAGAAATCTCTGAAGAGGAAGTACACTTTTATATTCATCAGAAATAGTTTAAGGCAGTGGAATATTTTTTTTCCCCCAAGAAGGACTAGTTTATTCATAGGAGGAAACCAGCAAGGATTTCAAGGAGAATTTTTTTCTGTTATTGTTTCAATCGTCAATCCATGATATGGTAGTGTGTGAAATTATCCTACAAAAGAAAAAAGTAAAATTACCCAACCAACATTCGTTTCTAATTAGGATGACACAGTACTACAAAATAGACAGCCAGTGCCAACAAAGAAAGAGCAGACCCCACAATGGTGAAATATATTGTCATGGAAAAAATATACCTTTATCTTCAAAGAAGGCAGTCACGGAGACCAGATAAGAATGAAGAACATTTCTTTATTTGCATAGAGTTATGCGTTAGCCCATGGAGTGAGCAATCAATTAACAATTCATCTGCTTTTATACTTTTCTATTACCATAATCTCATCTAATACATTATGTCATCTGACACTTAATATGGACAACTTTATTACTTCCTCTAATCAACTAAAGGCACAAGTAATTTCTGACTTGTGCTGATTTTCCCATTACTCTGAACATCACTTTATTAAGAGTGGTGTTTTGCAGATTGTCCTATTGATCTTAGCACCACTTCATAGGAGGGGTATTTGGACTTTCCCATCAGTTTATTCCCGCTTTATGGAAGTGTGTTCCTTACGAATTTACCTTATTCTGACCTTGGAAAATTACATTGGTAGCTTCTTTTAAACGAGGCAGAGACCTCAGGTGCTTTCAGCTTTAAGTTGCATTTAGTTAACCCTTAGAATACATTCAGTCCTTTTCCTTGTGTTTAATAATTCATCCTGTTATGGCTTCATATATATACTTGTAATAACCTGTAAAAAATTATTATATATATATCATTATATATTAACTAAAAATTTCATAATATCACTTATCACAGTATGTAAAACACCTATTACTAGGGCATAGTTTAAAGATTAGCTAGTTTTAGTGCCCTAAAAGTCAGACACATCAGCAAAAAACTTGTGAAATTAAACCTACAGTAGGTTGAAATGAAAAGGTGTACGGTTTCTCAATCAGATTGTGGGAAGGGTGACACTTTTACGATGTCAAAAGCCTTTTTTTTTTTTTGAGCTGTCCATTTTAGAATGGAACAGGGAGGAGCAGTGGTCTCACATCTTTTCAAAGTTTAATTTAGCTTGCTTGCTCCAGAAGTGGTCCTGGCATTTGGTTTAAAAGAAAGAAAATGATTAGTGTTTACAGAGTAAAGAGATAGATGTGTTCATCCCTGCATTGCATAATGTAGAACATGTGCTTTGGATAAGTTCTTCAGCTCTTATTGCATTATTCTGAAATATCAGGTGATACTCTCCATTTAAAAGTATATTGTCATGTTTTATGATCTTAAAAGAGAAACATTATCCAGAATCAACAAACTTTTAAAACTAGTAAGGAGATCAGTTTTCCTCATCTGTTATGTTGAAACATAGTAGTGTGTGTTGTGTAGGTGGTATTGCCCTTCTTGTTCTTTGGCATGGTAAGTGAGACTTTCATTTCATCTAAAATGGCCCACTAGGTATACATGCTTCTCACTCCTTTGATTTCACCAATTGAATTGCTTACAAAGTGACACTCTTGCTAATAAAATTTTAGGTACCTGTTTTTGGCCCAGTCAGCATGAAAATTAACTATATACTTGCCTTTGCAAACTTTGATTGACAAAACTATGCACCAGTTATCTCTTATCTCTCTGACCAAACAACTCAATGGGTAATGTCACCTCATCTATTTATAATGCAGTGCAAGCCCCAGATTTCTCCTTCTCTGCATCTCTTGTCATCCTGGGCTTTTTATTTGATTTATTGCAAGTGGAGAAGCCCTCAAATATGGCTTGAGCATTCTTCTGCTGTAAGGGGAATTCTAGTGCCAGCACAAGTCAGACCACACGTATAAGTAATGCATTCTTTTGCTGAAGCTAAGTGGTAACTGAGCTCTGTTTAATGTAATTTTATGCTAATAAGAAAGAATCACCACATGAGATCTTAAAAGACTGTTACTGTAATATGGATGGATACCACAAGGTGCAATAAAACTAAGACTAGGACACATGACAACAGTTCTTGTGTACCTGTAGAATTTGTCTATTGGATTTGAACACTTTCAGAGAAAGCATCACCTTCAGCATTTGAGACAACAGAAACTGAATAAAGCCTAAATAGGTGCAACAACCCAACAAATCAACACCCCCAAGCCCACTCAAGCAGACCTCTTGAGAGATTTGCACAGAGCAGCCAGCCTCTTTCTGTCATAACTGTTTTCTGTAATGTGATTGGATGCCCTGTTTCACAGAGACTCTTCCTTGTGCTGCTGAGAATAGTCTACCTTGCATGCCACATCTGCTCTGGCACAATAGCATTCACTGTTTCATTTAATTGTTTCTTTATAAGGGGCAAAAATAATCTAAATGAGCTTTTATCTGTGCCCCATGTTCTTGTTATAAAATATAATATCAATGGCTTCTAGAACCAATCTTACTTAATCATTTCATATTTTAAATACTTCAATAAAATTTCCCTTTAATCTCTATTTATGCTTGTAAGATTATATGCCAACAGTCTTTCAACATAGATAAAGCAACAGAGTCCAAAAATGAGTATAGTAGCTTTTCCTTGAAATTTCTGTACCAATCTTATGCTGTTCTTGTAATGGGAACTAAAATTATGCTCACGAATTAAGAGAAACTAATGGAGATAAGTTTTTTTTTCTAAAACCTGCTTTGTTAATGTTCTTTTTCTACTGCTTACCTTTGTCACTATATATTTATTACATCTGGCATTTTGTGATAATTGTCTGTACAATGTTTTTAAAAAAGGAAAAAGCTTGCTGACAGTAAGCATTCATACTATGTGAAAAGTGTAAAAAAAATATTTGTGGAACTGTACGTCCAGAACTTTAGGAATGCTGCTATGGTAAGCTACTTATCACTAACAAAAACTTCTGTTACAGTTTTTACAATAGACCACTTCACAACAACCCCCAGAGTCTTTGGAAACACAGCTGTGTTACTTATCTCTCATAAAAGCAGGTGTGCAGACTGTTTCTGCTAGATTTAGAAGTGCCGCTTCTGAATGTGCTGCTTCTAACATGCTTTTCAAAGTTCCACTTCTGAATGTAAAAGCATGCTTCACTATTCTGTCTATGACTTCAGTAAGCATGGTTTTACTTAACTGATGCTTTCTGTATTGTATTTACCCGATTTTTGAAATCATTCCACACCCAGCTTACCTGGAAGGGGTCTCTCTCTGAATTGCCTTTCCCAAGATTTATTCCATTTTTTCCCTGCAAGGTTTTTTGCCACCAGTAATTTCTGTCAAAAATACAGGACCTGTTAAAGCCTATCATCAGTCTGTAATACAGTAGCTGAAAGTGTGATTTTGGGCTATACAAGAAATATATTGTTGTTGTTATATGAGCTCCTTATTTGCAGACAAGAATATATGGGCTCACAGATGGCTTTTCTAGAGATGTTAAATACATGAACACGAAAAACATTAATTTTTATCCTGGATTGAATTTGAGAGAGAGATGACCAGAGAGGGAGCTTACTACAAGATTAAGCGCCACCTCAGAGACTGAACATCTGCAGTAGAAATATCTGGTTGTATGGTGTGAATAACCACAGTTCTATTTTGCTTTAGTTTATCACACAAGCTACAGTATATGATGATAATATTTAAAGATTAAAACTTATTAAGCTTGTTTCCTGCTTGCACATTTTGCTCTGTTTTATTGCCAGGGACTGAGAACAGCTATTTAAATTGAAGGTAAGTGAGAGAGAGCACTCTGAAGAAGTAAGCTACAGTGACAGTCATATCTGAGTGAAATCTTAAAGAAAATCACTGATAGAAGCTATTGGACTGTGGTCCTTGGTGCAAGTCATGACAACAATGAACTGTATACCCTACAGGTTTCAAACGTAAGAACTGGCAAATTAAAGTAGTAATAGAAGTGTAACATGTAACTGTGAGATACAGGGAAAGAATCAGTGCATTTGATTAATGGGGATTTACGGTATGTTTTCTCATTCAAAGACCTAAACTGCAATTAACATTACAAATATTGTGTCTGAGGTACATTATGACACTAAAATATTTCTTCTCTTGCTTTGTGCTTCATGCAAATGTTTAGTAACCTAATAATCTAAGAGCCTTTTCAATTGCATCAGTACACTGTATACTCACATGATTTATCATAATGTGCAGATTCAACACCCTTCCCATTTTTAATTATGTTAAATGTTTTATATTTATATGTACATTATAAAGTTTATATTTTATATATTAAATTAAATTTTCCACATATACTGACTTTAGACTGAATATTATCCAGGTTTTGCCTTGTAGAATTTTTGCTTTGCAGTATCTGCTCATATATCTAATTTATTGTCAACTGCAAATTTAACCAACTTTCTTACTACATTTTATCTACAGTTTATAATTTGTATTAATATTATAAGCGCTCCAGGTATAGATTTTTTTTAATATTTCTTTCACATGAAATATCTTCCTGTTCATAAAGCAAGATCTCCTCTGTTAAAACCTGTGCCAACTGGCAGTTAACAACTCTTCTTCTGGATAGCTGCTTTTTACTTATCATTTTTACTGTCACTTCAATTTACTTAATAATTAATGTTATATTTAAGTGGACTGTTACTGCCAAGTTCATCCTGTGTTCTTCTTTTATAATTTTATGGTAGTGTTGTACTGACTATCTTCCAGTCTTAAGAGTTTCTTTGGTTTATAGTGACTGTTGAAAGATAAATATTAACGAGTTTGTATATACTGTATAACTATATTTGAGGATTCTAGGATAAAAGTTGTCTTATCTCTATTATTAATTAAATTTAGCACAAACCTCTTAGTTTTTCTTTTGTCCTTTTTTTATTGCAGTTTAGATGTTGTCACATGCGTGCACATGGGCGACAGTTTAAGGGCTTTGGTGATGATAAATCTCCACCAATCTAAGTGTTAAAGCTGTATGGTAACGGTCTCTCTTTTCCTCCTTCAGCAGAAAGGTAGATTGACAACTCTCCTCCTCTGACATCACTTCTGGGGTCCGTCATTTGGACCTGCCTCTTCCTGCCCATACATACCATAACCTGAAAAAAAAAACACTACCTTAGTCAGTCACCCGAGAGGACTCAGGTCTTAGGAACACTTGCTTTCTTTGATTTTTTTTCTTTATTCAATTATAGAGGGTTTGTTACCAGGTGCCCCAGCATATTGACGTTGTCTTGTCTTGTTGTTGCAACATATATACAGTATATCAACATTTTCTTTTTATGTTAGGCAAAGTTAGATTTATAAATATATGAACATTATCATTTTCTTAGTTTAGTTTCCACCTGTGGCTGTCAGTTTCTCTCAAGAAAAAAAAAAGCGAATGAGCCAGATATGGCATCTCTAATACTGGCAAGTAGATCATATCAGAGTTTCCCAATAGTTCTATTTATGTAGTCATGAAATTCACAAGGGCCTAGATTTTCTGAATGAAATGTGAAGACTTTAACAATATCTACAAGTTAAGTTGGTACAAAGCTAATAATTGCTATAGATGGCAGAAGGACAATCAGCTTCAAAAATCAGCTTCAAACTTACTTGTAAGCCAATACAGAGGCATTAAAACTCTTAGATGGTTGAAGGTTATACATTCTAGTTCTTCTTATGATCCTTTCTACAGAATTCAGAATCATCTATGAAAAAGTAGTCAAATATTCTGAATAATGTATAAATGTGTTAGGTTTTGCTGCTTTTGTAATTGGGAGAAAGTAATTGTTCATGTGTATTGGAGCATTGCTAATATACTGTATTGGCACCTCAAGGATAATTTTTATTTGATTTTGTTTCACATTTATATTTGGCTTCTGAATTTTTTAATTGTTTGTGTACAGTTAAATTAACACTTTTTTGACAGTGAATATTTTTGGGTTGTTTCTGGCATTTGTCAATATTCTGTTGCATATGTGTGTAATTTCTAATATCAATGAAGGAATGATGTTTAAGTACCACAGCTGCTTGTCCAAACTTTGTAAAAGGGGAAGTCTAAATATTGCCTCAGTAATGCAAATAAGTAAAAAAAATTAGGTTCTTCAGCTGTATTACAACTTTAAACTTAGATTGACTCTTATGTTTTACTTTACTCTTCTGGCTATTGACTCCAGGCTATTTCTGATCTCATTTCAGTTTACTGTCTTGATTATTTTTGTAACTCAGTTAAATAATATGGCACTTTTCTGTTCTTTTATGGACATACTGACGAAATCATAGTACGCAAGGAAAAATCAAACCCTCTGTTTTAAGATTTGGAAAATGGTACATATCCACTTAGTAATATTAAAACTTTCCTCCCTGAATTTATGAAAAAATAATTTGCCCTCATTAATTGCTTTCTTTCTCTCTGTAAAGCAGTCAATTAAAAACTTAACAAAATATTTCATGTACCCATAAATATTTCAGATTTATGAATATATTCAGCTGACATATACAGAGAAAACAGAATTGGTTTCAGCACAGAACTCTGAGGGATATTTAATTTAACTGCAGGAGTACTATAGGCACATAATGAGAAAAATTGCTAAGTTAAAGTGTAATTCATTTCAGAGCAGTGCTGCACCATCCAACATAATTTGTAAACATATGTAATACAATCCTGCAGGGTATTTTTCAAAACTATGATTGCAATTAAAATCATAATGACACAATTTACAACATTGAGGTATACCAGAATTATATTAACAGTGCAAGTTTAAACTGTTTCTGTGCTATGAACAGTTCCAAAACCATAAATCTTTTTTTTAAATCGGTTGTTATGTTATGGATAATAATTATGCACCGCTATGATCTGTAAGCGTTTTTTTTGTTTTTTTATATATATGGTACATATATGGTACATAATACTTAGCTTGTTATCCAAATGAGGCATGTTAATTTAAAGTTAATTAATGTTGACAATAATGCATGTACTGTAAATGAACAGGCTGGGAGTTGTCTACAAAAATGCATGGAATTGTGACAGTGGGGCAAGTCGAATAATTTCTGCCTTGCTACATACAAGAAATACTCTTAAGAATGTGTTTTACCCAATTGCCTCATTTTGGAATTTAAGACTGTTAAAACAATAAAACTGGAAAAGAAACCTGGGGCTTGACATTATGAACTAAAAAGTTCAAAAGACAAAATAACTTTCAACAAATTCAAAACAAAATGTATTGCCATCATGCATTTAAGGGTGGGCTGGGAGCGGTTCCCTATGGTGAGGTATTGGTGGCCTTACCTCTTGGGGATCCACCCACAAAGTACATAGAAGTATCAATTTATGCACATACATATGGTAATTAGGCAAATAATAAAAATATTAATATAAACAATGGACATAAAAAAAGAAATTTAAGTGTAAGCCATAGGGGCAACTGTGGGTTACACATAAATAAAAACATCAGGCAGCTCAACGTTATCTAGCCTATTGTCTAGTGGGGCCCCACAATTCTTAAAAGCCTAAATTAATCTCTTACTTAAGATCTACACTTAAAAAAATATCAATACACTTTGAAATACTATTCTTATATCCTTTTATTTTTTAAAAATATTCATTCACATTAAACTTCACAACGCTTTCACTGGCTATAGACTGCTGCATCACAACACAACTCTGCTTGGCACCATAAAGTAAAATGGGACTTCCACCTGCAGATAAAGTCACTTTAGTACACAAGCAATTCGCCACGCTGCTGTTTAGATCTGGCAGTGCCATGATGATGGTGTATCTCACGCACACACATACATTCATACATGAAAACGTCACTATTTGAAAACACTATGCCATTTGAACATGAGTTGTCATTTGAACATAATTATTTTTTCGATCTTGCTTGTACTGCACATTATTATGGTCCATGGTAATGAGAATGCAGACAGACTTCTTCTTTTTGGGTGCGTACACCATTAGCATGACACTGCCAGATCTAAACATTAACGTGGCGAATCGCTTATGGTGCCAAGCAGAATTGTGTTGCGGTGCAGCAGTCAATTAGCCAGCAAAAGCACTGTGAAGAAGCTGTCTGTTGTTATGGCCCCGCCTTTGTCCAGTCTGATAGCGATCAAGGAACATCGTATCTTTGATTGACGGTACAACAAATAGTTCTGAGCAGGCATCAGCCACAGCACTGCTCATGTTTAAAGAATGGAGATAAATGCCCTCAACTCAGTGAGGGAGGGGCAAGTTCATTGTACCACGTGAATGTCACTGACAGAATAAAACTGAATGATAAAAAAAACAAGCGCTAACTTTTACAAGTAGCCAAAATTTACACTGGGTGCTACAGACTCAAATCAAATGTATGTTTTTTTATATTATAGTAATAATAATAATAGCAGCTCACTACTTAAAATGCAGAGTGCCCGGTCTCGAATCTGGTACCTTTGGGTTATAAGCCAGTAGTTCTTACCTTGGCACCATTCAAGAATACATATCAACTTCCTGTCAATTAACATTTGAGCTTGGGTTTATAACTCATTAACAGCAACATGTAAGTTGAATGTTTTTTTTTCATTGGTTATATTCCTGAATAAAAATGCATGTGTTTATTTGATATTTGGACTAAAGTCTTCACACATTATACAGTTCCTGTCATTATTAGTATAACATGGATAAAGTTTCTGCTTTATGTATGTGTTCAGCAATTCTTGCATTTCCTTTCATCCTACACTTACCCAGATCTTTGTAGACACGGAACACATATGAAATGCTGTATTAATACTGTATTACTTACCTTGTACAGCTCCAGGCACATCACACGCAGATAAGAAGCCTTGGCTTGAGCTGGAAGAACTTTTTGTCCGAGTTGAGCTCCGTCAAGGCGGGGGATAGGATAGCAGGGTGTTTGTGCTGATCAACACATTTACAAAACAAAAGATGTTGAAAGAGAGGTGCAAAGGGATTTAAAGTGGGACAGGATTACAAGTTTTTCATAGGCTTCAGGGATTCTAGTGTTAACTAACACCACCTAATTACCTTCTTAAGCAATATAAAACTGTTACTGGTTGGTCACCTGATGTTTATTCTCCTCACAGAAAACCATAGAATTTTGCTTAAGTGCATCTCGTTCTGACATTCGCTGTCTAAAATGAAGTTAACTTTCAAATTCCACTTCATGTTAAAGGTTAATTTCTTATATTTATAGTATATTTTTTATATTTTACTGTTCAATTTATGTATTTATTCTGCTTTGTAGTTTTGCTACCCCCCCTTAGAGCATCATGTGGTGATGCATGTGGTCAATAGTGCTATATAAATTAATGATTTATTCATTGATAGTAATCTGAATTATTTCTTTATAGAATATTTTGCTATGACAGCCTTCCTTTCATATCAGTATATACAGTCATTATTATTTTATACATTCCTGTTCTTGTGTTCAACATGTTATTGGTTTTTTCTAGGTCCCCAGATTCAGTCATGGAGATCCCTATTGGCTGTAGGTTTTATTCCAACCAATTTCATAATCAGTGTCTTACATTTCATTGATCTTATTGTTTAGAAAGTAATTTTTTTCTCTTATTCTAAAAAAATCATCAATATGTTTTTGTATTTTTAACTGAAATGTTTAGGATTTCTTTTCTGTTTTTTTGCTAATTCAGCCCTATCTATAGAGTTTGTTTCCTTAACTGTATCAAAATTCTGACAACCCTGAATGCTAACCAGGACCAATTATTTCAGTATCATATTTGGTCGTTGGATCATTTTTAAGAGATATTTCTTAATAAACAGACAAGTGAAAATGGCAGTGAAGTAATAACTTCCCTTTAGCATTCAAAGTTGTTGATGCCTGTGTCTGTGCTGTTCATTACTATCCATCAACATCTGAATACAATTAAGGTAACAGGGTTAATATTATCAGATCTGCAACATGCAACATATCACCACTCTCTGGCACAGTATTTAGAGTGTGCAACTACCATATTACAAAACTTCTGTCTTCTTTACCTGAAAAATCTCAGAACATATTTATAGATCAGTAAATAAAGGTACTTGGTTGGTATGAAATTGGTGGTTGTTATGGAATGGGAATTATAGTTCTTATGTTACACATTTTATTTGTATGAGAAAGAAAACTCCATAGGAAATTGTAAATTGCATAGAGAAAGGCCAAAGAAACATAAACATTTAAAGTTTCTGCAAAGAAAACAAATATTTAGGAATTCCTTAGAGATATTCGTAAGCTAGATAACTGAACAATGTGATCAATTAAATTAGTAAAAAAAACAAACAAAACCTACAGCTGCATAATCCACCAGAACTAAACTCGAAAGCCACTCTTCTAGTACATGCCTGGTAATTAATGCCATCCATTAACATCACAACTGTCTGAAAACTTACATTTCTTGGTATTATAACAATTTTTTATTGCCTCTACTTTGTGTACTTGTGTTGTGGGGTACAAAATCTGTACATTTTTATTTATATTTCGATTATATTTTGTTCAAGACAAGACAACAGATGAACTACATTCAGGACAAATCAAAGCATGTCTTTTTTCTCAGGTATACCTCACTTTTAAAACAGCTGTTCCAACAAAGAATGGAAGACATGCTGGTGGCTCAATTACTTTATAACCTGAGAAAGTATGGACATCTAATTATTTTACAGCCTGAGAAAGGAAGATCTGCCGACACCTCAGAGAACATAAAAGGTTTTATTGTTTGGGAAAACGGACAGTGAATTATTTCTTCATATTGACAGCCAGCCAATCAGAATATCTATCAATCACATCTTGCAAAATTCCCTGGTACAAGTTTAGAATAAATATGCCTCGTCTGAGGAATGAGTAGGGAAGTAAGGAGTAAGGAAGGAGGGAGGAAGAAGAACGGACGAAGACGTCACTGGTCAACAGAAAAGCATCATGAACATCGATTGCTAAATCAAATGCCGCCCTGGGACATTCATCCTTGTCATCTGAAACTTTTTCGTAAGCTTTTTCTAAAGACTATATATATCCAGTGTCACGGATGACTGGGATCATTACCTGGCTGGGATGCCCGGAGGGACCAGAAAGGGACACTAACAGCTTCCAGGGCACAAGGGGGCAGCCGCTCTGGATAAAAAGAGGACCACGGGAAAAGGACAAAGAGGCTTTGACCCATTGGGAACCGTGGCCACCGCCAGGGGGCGCTTTAAGCCTCAGGAGACCCGGATATTGTTACTTCCGCCACACTCAGCAAGATGGCGGAGGAACCTGCCAGGGACACCCGGAGTGCTTCCAGGGCAAAGGGCAGCACTTCCTCCACACCAGGAAGTACTGCCGGATGGACTTCATCAGCCACCTGGAACACATCCAGGCAGGAATAAAAGGGGTCGGCTCCTCACAGTCAGTGAGCCAGAGTCGGGAGTGGGAGAAGGACAAAGCTCCCAGGAGGAGAGGAAAGGCTGCAAAGGACTGAGAGAGTTATTGAAGGGTGATTATTGCTGTGTGCATTGTGTGCTGTGTGGAACTGTGTTTATTAATGTTTAATAAATGTGTGCATTTTATAAAGATGTGGTCTCTGACTGGTGGTGTCCGGGAAAGTCTCACACCAGACTTTCCTATTAGTACCTGTTTTCTATTATTCTTTGTTCCAGTGGTATTATTATTATTCTTGTAATAAATACCATGCTGCTTTTAACTTTCTATGCTTTGTCTTCATGTCTAGAGTGACTGAAGTAATAAGTTAGATTTCTTTGAGCACCTAGTGAAGCTGGAGATTTGCCATTACCTCTGTGCTGCAAGGTTTATTTTGGCTGTGAGTGGGAGCTCCACTCAATAGTATTGAACAGTACGTAAAGAAGGTATTCTTGGCTAATAAATGGCATATAGTCAAGAGTGCTGAGTCTTTGTATGTTTAAATATATTCTTGTAGACCAAAAGTAATATTTAGGTCCTAGATATCATTAAAACATTGTATGTTGTTCGTGCTGATAATAAGTAAGTCTCTTGAAGTGCTGAGTGACAGGCTGTGTTATACCTAAAGCACTTGTGTGGTTTAAAGTGCTAAAGGTTAATCAGCGTGTGTGTGTCATTCATGGAGCACTGTTGTGGTTAGGGTTTGTGTGTATACGTATAGCTATGTATGTGTGTGTTCATCTTAAAGTGCAACAGTAGACCAACCCGATAACGAACTTGACGAGTGCACTTACCTTTGAGGGAAAACAGGTAAAGGGTAAGTAGAGGGAAATACTATGATAATACAACTTAGAAAACTGTAACTGAGTTCTCAACTAATCTATATTTTTTCCTAAAGCACTGGTGTCCCTCTGAATCAGATACCAACCATACTAGAGGTACAGGCTCCATCTTTTCCAAAATATGCCTTGTTATTCCATAAGCCTCTCTTTTCTACACCCACCAAAATTTTAGATACACATTTACACTTTGTTATTTGTGTACACCTTGATATTAACCATTTGTGACCCTATTGGCCTGTGGGGAAAAAAAGGTTTATATCTGTTTGTTTTGGCGTATACTAATCTTTAATGCCTGGCCAATAGAACAAGTTCAGAAAGTTTGTGGCCTGGGTTTTAGGGGTCGGTACTGATTTTCCTAGCCCGATTTATGACTCTGGAATAATACAGGTCCTGTAAGGTGGGTAGACTGGCACCAATTATATTTCCAGCAGAGATGACTATTCGGTGTAGCCTATTTTTGTCCTGTTTAGTTTCTGGGGTGTAGTCCTTTCCTTTTCAATAACTTTATTTAGCCAATCGGATTTCTTTTGTCAGTGTGTTTCTTGCCTGTCTATAGAGTGCTCTACCCCCACTTCTATTGGAAACTTCATTAGTTTGAGAAAGTTGCTTGAGTTTTGCAGTGAACCAAGGTTTACTATTGATAAATTTTAACCAGGTCTTGGTGGAGACACATATATCTGCACAAAAGCTAACATAAGATGTTACTGTGTCTGCCAGTTCATCTAAGTTAGCAGCAGTACCTTCAAAGACACCCCAGTCTGTACTGTCAAAGCAGGCTTGCAGCTTCAGTTTTGCCTCATTAGTCCACCTTCTGTTTTACTCACAGTTTTGGCAGATTTAAATTTACTTCTATAGACTGGCAAATGAATCAATTGGTGATCAGAGAAACTCAAAGCTGCATGGGGGACAGCACCATAGGCATGCTGTAACACTGTATAGCCATGATCTAGTTTGGATAATTTTGCTCCGTGCTTGTTATCTAATCAGCCAGTTTTTGTAGTGCAGCACTCACACAGGCATGAGGTAGAACGTAGACATTAACCAGAATAAATGATTAAAATTGCCTACAGTTAACAAAAAACGTTTCTAAGACAGGACAGCACATTTTGCTTAACATTGTGACATCAGCACAGCAACCTTTATTGATATAAAAACAGATTCTGTCTCCTTTTCTTTTCCCTGATGTCTCTGATGCGTGAGCAGGTGTAATGCCGAGTCTAGAATGGATTCATTTAACCAGGTTAGATTCCTTGTGGATTGGATGCCTTGTGGTTTACACATTTCTGTGTACATTGCCCACCAGGGTCTTACTCGGCTGCATATACTTGCACATTCTTGTACAACATATGCTTAAATATACCTCTGGTACACATATTGAACACTCACAATATGCAATCACACTACATACCATGCTCAATGAAGTCATCAGTGCTCAACATTATGAGCAGAAAACCATGAACAAAATAAAGCAACAAAAATCTAAATAAACTCAACAGCAAAGTGAGAAGATTGCAAAAAGCTGTGTTTAAAAGCCAAACCTTGCAAAGACCATGGTGGGCTTAAAATTTCGACTCCTCTAGGCTGTAGGTTTGTAGACTTTCATTTCTCCTCACATCTGTTACCTGCATGGATAAAATTTTCACACACTCTAATCCATGATTATCCTGTAATGCCTAGGTTTATGCCAACTTCCAGTGAATACATTTTTAAACAACTGCCTTTATTTTAGCACTTCTGAAACGTTCACCTTTTTTGTAAAGTGTATCTTTGCACTGTGAATGAAATTAACTGCTAATACTTATTGAATACATGCATTTAGCAGACATAAATCACTTATGCACAAAACTTTGCTTCTTTGTGGATAAGAATCAGGAAAGAATGCATATATAGGAAAAAAATGAAAAACATTCTGCATAGCTACTAAGTAGAAGCCAAATCAAACCTTCAGACATAGATATTAGATGAATCAAAACATTTACAGAAACATGCAACCCCAAGTAAATAGATCTACCAGAACAACACATTAAATTAGCCCATCAGCAAAGCAGTCAAACATCATTAATTAAGGAATATTATTGTGACTCATGCACACTGTCTAGCTATTATGTTGTCTCTGCATGCATCTTACAGATTATGAGCTGCCAATATCAAGTCTCAGCAAACATTAAACCATATATTCTCATTTTACTTTGTGCTCAAAATGTAAATTTGTCCGGGCTTTTCACTTTCTTTACTCCCTGCAATGCTACAGTGCATTTAAATCGATATTTCTTTTATTTAACATGAACATTGTAATATATTTAATTGAATGAAAAAGAGTGAACACAAAATATCAAAGTAGAAGCTAACTAAAACAACATGCTGCTGCACCCTAGACTTAACTATACTAAAGTAGCATAGAAAAATGCCCTGTTTATTAATACAGACTTAATGGTACAATGGTAAGTCCATCTGTTTCGATTGCATTTATGTTCACCTGATATGCTATCCTTACATACCTGTTTCTTTGTGTGTCTTGTTGCCTTTCTTCAACAGATACTCTAGCCCATATGTCCTTCTTCTTTGTAGTTCTTGTTGCCTTTCTTCTATAGATATCATAGTCCTTACATCTGTCTTTCATTGTGCTTCTTGTTTCCTCTGTTCTTCCTGTTGTTGAAGCCAGACATTATGCCTGGGCACAGACACCAGAAGTTATTGCTGTATATAGAGAAAGATGTTGGTCTCTGTATAGTGTATATTCTACTTCCCCATTATCCAAAAGTAACTAACTCATCTTTGCCCCCACACTTTTTCTCTTCCCTCTACTCACTATCCATCCATTTTTCTATCTTTCCTTGTTGTCATCACATCTCCTTACTCTAAATTGTAGACTAATTGTACCCCTGATCTTTTAAACTTCACCTGGAGTTCATTCACTTTTTATTTCCCCAGGATCACATACAGATCAGAAATGCTCCATAAAACTCCAGGGATACTAGTCTGTAGTGGTCTTGTGGTCCTTAAGAGGAGTTACAATGCTGGGCCCACACATTTTGTATTGATCAAGTTTGCCCTTATTTAGTACTAGCAAAATACCCGCCCTTCGCAGCGGAGAAGTAGTATGTTAAAGAGGTTATGTAAACATATATATACATAAACATATATACTTATATATACATATCTACATATACACATATCTACATACAGTAATCCCTCCTCCATCGCGGGGGTTGCGTTCCAGAGCCACCCGCGAAATAAGAAAATCCGCGAAGTAGAAACCATATGTTTATATGGTTATTTTTATATTCTCATGCTTGGGTCACAGATTTGCGCAGAAACACAGGAGGTTGTAGAGAGACAGGAACGTTATTCAAACATTGCAAACAAACATTTGTCTCTTTTTCAAAAGTTTAAACTGTGCTCCATGACAAGACAGAGATGACAGTTCAGTCTCACAATTAAAAGAATGCAAACAAATCTTCCTCTTCAAAGGAGCAAATAAATCAATAGGGCTGTTTGGCTTGTAAGTATGCGAAGCACCGCGGCACAAAGCTGTTGAAGGCGGCAGCTCACACCCCCTCCGTCAGGAGCAGAGAGAGAGAGACAGATAAAAAAATCAATACGTGCCCTTTGAGCTTTTAAGTATGCGAAGCACCGTGCAGCATACTTAAAAGCTGCACACAGAAGGTAGCAAAGTGAAGATAATCTTTAAGCATTTTTAGACGAGCGTCCGTATAGTCTAGGTGTGCGAACAGCCCCCCTGCTCACACCCCCTACGTCAGGATCACAGATAGTCAGCGCAAGAGAGAGAGAAAGAAAAGTAAGTTGGGTTTCTTCTCAGCCATCTGCCAATAGCGTCCCTTGTATGAAATCAACTGGGCAAACCAACTGAGGAAGCATGTACCAGAAATTAAAAGACCCATTGTCCTCAAAAACCCGCGAAGCAGCGAAAAATCCGCGATATATATTTAAATATGCTTACATATAAAATCCGCGATGGAGTGAAGCCGCGAAGGGCGAAGCGCGATATAGCGAGGGATTACTGTATATACATATATATATACATATACACATCCACATATATATACATATATCAACATATATAGACACATACATATACACACATACATACATACACACACACACACACACATATATATATATATATATATATATATATATATATATATATATATATATATATATATATATATATATATATATATATATATACACACACATACAGACACATATATATACATATACATATTTACATATCTACATATATATACATATCTACATACATACACATCTATCTATCTATCTATCTATCTATCTATCTATCTATCTATCTATCTATCTATCTATCTATCTATATATATACATATATATCTCTATCTATCTATCTATATATATACATCCCCGTGCTTTGCAGCGGCGAAGTACTGCTTTTAAATTTTTATTAAGAAGAAAACCTTTTTAAATTGAGTGAAAATATACTAATAACAATTTGTTAAGGATCTGTTTTTTTGTGAAACTGACTTCACACAGCCTCTCCGCTGTTTTATAAACGAACGTCATATAAGGTCTTCCTTTTTCGTTGCTTTGCCAACAGTAGCAGCCTTTTTATTTAATCCTGTTTTTACGATTGTTCTGTTTGTATATCACGTTGTCAGTTCAGCACTCCGGTTGTAATATGACCAAGCTGTGCAAGCACATTCTTGAGAATGCAACGTATAGTTGTACAGGAGAAAAGCAATCTTGCCTCAAATCAATGACAACCTTTTGTAGGTCTATGAACTTAATTTAAACTTTAGGTTTACACGGTGCTTTCTTTCCGAAGTACCTGCACTCATGAATATGTCTGTATGCGTCAGTCGCTCAAATCCCCGCGGTTCGCACCGGCGAAGTTCTGCTTTTAAATTTTTATTAAGAAGAAAAGAAAACCTTTTAAAATTGAGGGAAAATATACCAATAACAGTTTGTTAAGGATCTGTTTTTTTTGTGAAGCTGCCTTCACTTGAGTGATCACTTCGAGCTTTAAGCCTGAGAAATCACCCCGTAAATGCACACGTTTAATTGCACATCTGTTAATATGTATGCTTACAAAGTATTAAAAGACACTCAACAATTACACAGTATTAAAAGACACTCAACAATTAATGTCATTTACCTTCGTTCCCGCGTTTGACTCGTGCTGTAAATCTCTTCCTTGTTTTCACTTCACGTGATTACGTAGGAGGCGTAATACGTGATGACGCGATACGTGACTCCGCCTCCTCCATTAGAGTATATGGACAAAAAACAGGTTCCAGTTATGACCATTACGCGTAGAATTTCGAAATGAAACCTGCCTAACTTTTGTAAGTAAGCTGTAAGGAATGAGCCTGCCAAATTTCAGCCTTCTACCTACACGGGAAGTTGGAGAATTAGTGATGAGTGAGTGAGTCAGTCAGTCAGTCAGTCAGTCAGTGAGTCAGTGAGAGCTTTGCCTTTTATTAGTATAGATAAACAAGTCATTTCATATGGATGATGTTAATTAAGTATGTAAAATAACAAGTATAAGAATAATTCTGTGCAATCCAAAAATAATAAAATATAATACAAATTACGCAATTCATTATTCCAGCCTCATTTTCAACGACAACAACAGACTCCAAGATCAGGCTGTTTCAACGAGTTTGCATGCAGTTTGTGTGAGTAACTTACAGAAATGGGTGCAACTGCTGATCCTAATGTGATGTGGTAGACCTTCCGTGACAAGATCCTGAAGGTTACTGAGGATTGTGTTGGAGATACCAGTGTTCCCAGAATGAGGTGTTTCATCTTGCAGGGCATCCTGTATATAAAAAGAGAAGTAGTTGCAGCGCATGGCTTGTTAGCAACTCCGATCTCTACCGGGAACTGAAAAGGATGTCTGAAAGGGCTCTGAGGGCAGATAAAGAGGTGTTTGTTAGAGGAATCTGTGAGCAATTGACACACCATATATAGTCTAGTTACTCACTTCCTGTTTACAGAGGATTTGAAGCATTACATATTTCAGAATCTGTTCCTCAGAGAGTTGCAGTCAGGGTGGGTGATGAAACGGTCCTTACGAATGACACTACAGTTGTGACCCACTGGGCTGGCTACTTTCAGCAGCTGTTTAAAGTTGATCCTCTGGCTAGGACGTTCTATATCTCTGGGTTCATGGTTCTTGAGGCTGATCCTCCAATTAGCTGTGAACCACCCTGTCTCACTGAGATTGCACAGATGGTGAACCAGCTGAGAGTAGGGAAGGCTACAGGATCTGTGGTATCCGGGGTGAACTTCTCCATGCTGGTGGTAAGGCTGTCCTCCTGGCATTGCAAGCAATGTTTGCTTCCATTTGGGAGATGGGCGTCATCCCAACTAACTGGAAAATGGGACTTGTTGTCCATATCTGTAAAGGGAAGGGTGATCACCTGGATTGTGGAAACTACATGGGGATAACACTGGTCTTGGTGCCAGGTAAGGTTCTTCCTAGAGTCATCCTTAATAGAATCCATGATCAGTTGCTCACCAACCAGCGACCGGTGCAGACTAAAAAGTCTACCATCAACCACATCCTGGCACTGAGGGTACTTATGGAGCACAAACACGAATATTGGAACAGTTTCTTGGCAGCCTTTGTTGATTTTCATAAAGCTTTCGACTCAGTTGATCAAGCTGCCCTGTGGGACATCTTGAGACTTGCCGGATCCCCTCAAAGTTACTGGATGTCATAGCCAGCTTGTACACTGGTTCTGTGTGTGCTGTGAAGATTAGAGGCAGAACCTCTGTATTTTTCCCAGTGGATCCTAAGGTTCATCAAGGGTGTGTTCTTGCTACTACTCTGTTCAGTGCTTGCATGGACTGGGTGTTAGGCAAGGTCGTAGGGTCCAGTGGCTGTGGGGCATCTGTTGGTGAAGAGAAATTCACTGATCTCGACTTTGTCGATGATGCTATGATGTTCACAGAGTCAAAGGAGGCTGTGATTGGTGCTCTCAAGAGATTGAATGAGGAGTCTGAGTGTCTGGGCTTGCGAGTGTCCTGGATAAAAACCAAGATCCAGACCTTTAATGATGTCTTGGGCACAGCTATGAAGCATTGTGTCTGTCGGCGGAGAGAGGGTCAACCTTGTCGAGAGGTTTACTTAACTCGTCAGTGACATTCATGTCTCTGGGTACTCTTCCTATGAGGACTCTTCCTATGAGGTGAGTAGATGGATTGGGAAAGCATGTGGGCTTATGACGTCTCTAGAAAGGGGTGTGTGGTGCTCCCTATATCTTTGCAAAACGACGAAGGTCATGGTGCATCCTGTTTTGCTATACGGTTGTGAGACATGGACACTATCCAGTTAGCTGAGACTGAACTCCTTCGGAACCGTGTCTCTTTGGAGAACCATTGGGCACCAATGGTTTGACTTTGTGTCAAATAAGCAGTTGCTCATGGAGTACCGAATGAGGCATATTACCTGCATTGTGAGGGAGCATCATTTACGGCACTACAGCCATGTGGCGTGATTCCCCGAGGGTGGTCTGACTCGTAGGATCCTCATGGTTGAGGACCAGAGCAGGCGGACCAGTCTGAGGGGATACCCATGTAACACCTAGCTGCAGAAGATAGATGGTCATTTCTGAGGGTGGGACTAGACCATGTGTCTGCCTGGGTTGATAACCAGGATCCCAAGTTGTTCCGTCATGTGGTGGTTATGACAACATGCTGTACCAGTGCATGCTCCCCAACCAAATCTGACCTAAATTTATTATGGTGACACAACATACAGATTCTTCTTTAATAAAAAAAAAATAGTGAAGTCTTGAGTCTTCCTAAACACGTCTTCATAAAACTTAGTGAATGAAACTCAAAAGCAGGCAACACATCCAAGAGAGATTTAATAACAATAACGACACACTCAGTTGACCTGATTACAGAGGCAGACTTGAGCGTTTACAGAATTCTGTGATTAGTGTAATTTTATGTTACTATTTTTATCATGCAAATTTAGCATTTACTCTATGAGAGGCAAATCTGAAGCAGGTGTTTTATGATTTTGAATTGCAATGCTAACTAATGTTCCTGTTAGGTTTGAAAGAAACATATATTTTCTTTTGAGACTGTCTGCATATTAACTAAACATAAGCATTTAAAAAATATACATGTCATTTTTTTTTAGATTTGGATACTGCAGTAGCATTTAAAAAAAGCAATAGAGTATTCTCTGTATGGCTTTCACAGTCTAGTCTTTTGTTAGCATCATCATTCAATTTCTCATCAGAAGATCCATTTTTAAACTAAGTGTCAGATGGCCTTGGCAAATTTCAGTGCAGGAATATAATACCATAAAGAGCTCTAAAATAAAAATGAAGTACCTCATATTTTAACATAAAGTATGCCTCACAGCTTTCAGAGTCTGGCTTCAAATCCTTGCCTGAAAATTGTGCATATAGATGTTATTGACATACATGAATTTTCTCCTGATATACTGTTTTCTTTCCACATCCCAAAGACATTCAAGTTAGTTTAACTGCTATTCTAAATTGCCCCATTATGAAGGAGTCTATGAGTATGTGAGAATGTCGTTTGATGGAATAGCATCTCATCTTGCATTGCTTTGCAGATGGTCCTGCAGGGTATGACACTGGCTCCTTTTGACCATGTATTAAAATAGACAGGGATCAAGCAAGATGGCTTCCAATGGATGAAAAAGAGAAATGGATTTGTGAATACCCTTGTGTAAAAACTACTTCCTGGAATGGACTGGTAGGTATCTCACTCAAAATTAGGATGTTTCTTTTATCCAGTGCTGACTGGAGAAGCTCAGACTCCTTGTAACATTCTACTGAAAATAGCAGATTTCGAAAAAAACATGGATATATGAACACCATCTCTCTGAAAGGTAAAACTTTCTAACAGATAATCAGCAATGAGATGACCAGGCAAACAAGTATAAAATTGATAACCTGTTGGGGAAAAACAAAAATTGTGTGTCTTGTTTTATTTATAAATGATAAATGCATAATGCAGAAAAATGTAGATAAATGTACAACAAATGTAGAGAGTTATAGGTTAGGTGTCTCCACCTTTCTGATGAATTTATGGTCTCTGAAAAGATGAAGAGCTTGTCAGTCCAGGAGGAACATATACTAGAAATGCTGCACATGCACATCAAGAGGAGACAGATGAGATGGGATGGATAAGCAGATCTCCTTGTCTACCTGTGACTGGAGGTGTACTAGACATAGCTCAATGAAAAGATACCCTAGTAAACATCCAGAACATAATGATGGATTATATGTTCAATTTCGTTGTTCTTTTGTAAAAGTAACAATGACAATAAAGATTTATCTATGTATATTGGGATCACATATGAATTCTTCAGCAGTTGCTGTAAGACCCTGACTAGGAGGAAGTGATTTTGAAACTTGATGAAAAGAACTGATCCTGCAAATCTGTATGAGGTGGTTTCAGAATACTGAGAGATGAATTGAGAGGTGGAATAATGAATGCGTGCCTCATCTTTTGACTAACTATAGCACTCAGTGAAATTACCACCATTTCATCAAACTATACCAAATATACTGTAGGGTCCATAACCCCCTTTATCCTTGTAAGATAAGAAGTCATCTGTTCTCTTTAATTTACAAATGATGCAAGTTAAAAAGATTGAAATAACGAAGTATATAACCTTAAAAGAGTTACTTTAACTTTTGTTGATACAAATTTTAATTTCAATTAGTTTTTTGTATTGTTTGAGTATTGGTGCAAGAGTACACAAACCCACAACTATAAAATATCAACAGCAAATTAATAAACCATGCAACATGTACATGCATTACAAATTGTTTCCATTTGAATAAGAAAAATATACATGTTGACAATATTATATGCCCATTAACATTATAATTGAGATATGCTCAGTTGACGAGGCACAGTTATAAGACACTAGCTGGTATGATCTTGTAAATCTGTGTGTTACTGACAGAATTCTCATGTATAGTGATGTTATACACGTGACATACCTGAGGGTTACTGCAGTGCTCTTTGACAGTTTAAATGTTGTTATAACTAACATTCTTAGCACTCTTTGATCCATTTAAGGGTCTTGGAAGTCAGAGCTATTCAAGCTTGTAGCAGTGCTGCTAGTCGTTAAAACTGCATCTCCCAGCAGTCCCTGCAGGGGCTGTTGGGGTCAAAGGTGGTCGGAGGAGTTTTAAAGGAGGGCAGGTGTCCGAAAGGAAAAAAAGTGTTTTTTGTTGTTGTAATCTATTTTGTGTTTCATTTACCTGTCGGACTGCCTTCTGTTAATTAAGCCATATTTAGTCGCTGTGTCCTGGATCGTATTCCGTCTACCTGTGTGCTGAGGACTGATTGTGGATTCATTGCCTTTCCCGCAAGTATAGGACAGCTCCTGAACCATCCATCCATCTTCACCCTTACAGTGTCTACCGATAGGACTGTTTTTTCATTCCCTTTCAACATACAGATCTCTGGACTTACTGTCTTCATCTCTCATTACATGCGGTGTGGTTTTCCATGGACTTTTCTGTGTGGAGTTGTGCTTTTGTGTTTAATGTAATATCAATGTAGGGGTACTGGGGTGGTATTATTATTTTCATTTATATTATTTAATTTCATTATATACATTGTTAGTTCCCATTGTGCTTTATTTTGTCTCTGTTTGTGAGTGTGTGCGGGTCAAGCCAAGCCTGGGAGCTTTCCTGGGATCCTCTATAAAAAAAAAATAAATCACTGTCATCTTGACGGTGTGAATCTTAGCGGCACCGGACCGCTACAAGCTTTCACCCTGGACACCTTGCTTGCCAGTAAATAGGAGGTTCCATTTACACACACAGAGGCACCATTTTGAGTGACCAATAATTAAATTCTTGTATCTTGAGGATGATGAGGCAACAGCAGTAACTATTTTACCACCATGCCACCCCACATTCCTTTTAGCCTAAAATACTTTTAAAATGTAATTTACATTGCAAATTATTTTTCCATTTGGTGTTACTCTGAATTTATTGTGATATTCTACACTCCATTGCTTGAATGAAAACTTTTTTGTTTAACTGGAAGAATCCCAACCCACTTGCAATAATAGCTCAGTGGAAAAGTGATAGCTTAAACAATTTTAAAACAAAATGGTTCTAGATTTTTATTACCTGGCAAAAATCAATTAATGCTGCTTTTAAATATGGACACCAGGTAACTGTTAAACCAGGAGTGGACACATTTTTCTGGTGGTGGGGCAAATTGTTTCATGACTCATAAAAGCAGGCAGCATAAAGTGTAGCTATGCCCTTGAACCCAGGTTGTCTAGAACATTTGTTAGTGAGAAATATTAATTTTAAAACTACATGCTCCAAGAAATAGTTTAATTGTAAAACCTTAGCTATTAAGAACAATGCTCAAACACCAATAAATGAGTAATTTTAAAGGCAAAGTGTTTGTGCTGTGGTCATTAATATAAAACTGCTTGCTTCTTCACAAATTGTTAATATCAACAAAGGTGCTGGATGTCCTAACAATAAATTAATTGCAAAATTTGTATCTGTTAGCACACTTCACTACTCGCTTTTACAAATTTGTAAAAAGACATGCTTGCAGCTGTATGTGCTACTAAATAATGAAGGCATACGCACAGCATGCTTGAAAATCCATTGAAACAAATCTTGAGTCAAGTACTATCTGTAGAAATCAAGTACTGAAACATGGGTAAGCCTATTTTAATGTTCACTATTGTTCTAGGGTTCAAATATTT
>NC_041399.2:108831504-108918330 GCF_900747795.2 Erpetoichthys calabaricus | reverse complement strand
TACACTGTAATGGAGGAGGCGGAGTCACGTATCGCGTCATCCACGCCTCCTACGTAATCACCTGAACTAAAAACAAGGAAGAGATTTACAGCACGAGTCACACGCGGGAACGAAGGTAAATGACGTTATTTTTGACTGTCTTTTAATACTGTGTAAGCATACATATTAACACGTGCAATTAAACGTGTGCATTTACGGGGTGATTTCTCAGGCTTAAAAGCTCACCTTTTTATCAAACGCGGGAACAAAGGTAACTGACGTTGTTCACTGTCTTTTAATACTGTGTAACCATACATATTAACACATGTGCAATTAAACGTGTGCATTTACGGGGTGATTTCTGAGGCTTAAAAGCTTGCCTTTTACTAAAAAGGTAAATGCAAAACTATTTTCAATCAGTTTATTGAAACGCTCCGTTAAGGATTGCAATAACATATTCGCGAGATAAAAGAATGAAGTAGGGGGAAATGGAGGAAGAGCCGGAAACAGCGAAGAGCAAAAAATTAATTAAACAATTGAGAACGGAGCGAGTGAAGCATACAAGCATGTTCATAAGTGAAAGAAAGCACGGTGTAAAACGTAAGTTTAAATTAAGTTTATAGAAACGCTCCCGCTGCGGATTGCAATAACATATTCGCGAGATAAAAGTTTAATGAGAAGACACGAGGTATAAACGAACCACACGCCGTGGCGAAACGTTAGGGGCAACAGTTTCAACCATTCTATGATCTGCTTCTCGCAACTGAAAGACGGCACATGGCGGATGTTAGCCGACTTGCTGACCGCAACGTTAGGGGCTTCAACTATGGCGCTGACGCCACATCTCAGTGCCAACACTTTGCAGACTGTACTTAAAAGACACGCCCTCCTCACTGGACAGTTAAAAAGACCAATCAAACTAACGATGACATCAAGTATTACCCAATCAAAAGTAGGAAAGGAGGCATCTTCATAAAATGCGTGTGGGATGATTTGCATGACACGCTGCTTTAAAAAAAAAAATGATAAAAAAAATACGGGTTAAATCCCATCCAGTATTGATTCAAAACGGGACGCGCAATTTCATTCTCAAACGCGGCACGATTCCGTATTTTAAAGGACGGGTGGCAACCCTACAGTGCCAGGTAACCACCCATACAATCAGATTGTGATTCAGACTAGGAATGCAATGAATGTAATTACCCGCGATCTACATACAAGGCGAAAGTCTTGCAACATTCAAAGATGATGGTTTGGGATAATTAGTACTTATTAAGTACACCATGGCACATAAAAGAGCTTATGAAGCCTTGAACCGAAAAAAGCAAGATCTCAGAGATCGTAGAAAAAAAAAGGAGGTAATGTCGTTTTACTCGCTGTACATTTTAGTCAAACATTACCAGTTATTCCACGAGGGAGACCAGCAGATGAACTCAACGCGTGTTTAAAATCCATGCTTCTCCCACGCTCGGTTATATGTCGCGTGTTCTCGGGTAGGTACACCAAAAAATGTATACATTTAAGCATGTAATGGGCAAACAAAAAATTAGGTATACCCGAAGGCACTGCAGTAGTACTCAATGTAACTTTACTTCTTAAATGTTAATGTTTTACTCTTTAATAATTTATACGCTTCTTATATATTGTTCAAATTCTTTTATCAAAATACCAGTGACAGCGCAATGCACGATAACATGGAGTGAATACACCATACGCATCTGCCCACGGCCGCCCTGGTGTGCGCAGATAGGAGTTGATTCTAAAATAAAATAAAGATAAAAAGAGTAATACAATCATCACCCATAAAGCGGATAGCAGACGTGACGTATTATATGTGTACCAGATTTCAAGTCAATAGGTGAAACGGTTTGCAAGCTACAGGTGATTTAAAATCCTGGACAGACCAATGAAAAGCCACGGTAGCAAATTATAGAAGAAGATTTTACTGTTTAATAATTTATATTTATATGAAATGTGCTTCTTATATATTACTTCATATTCTCATATGATAATATGAGGAAATATATAAATATTTGACAGTATGTAGATCGTGGTAATTACATTCATGGCATTCGTTTTCTGAATCACAATCTGACTGTATGGATGGTTACCTGCCAGATTATGCTTGTGGTTGGTCAGGAAGTCTCCTTACATCCGCCACGTGCCCTCTTTCTGTTCCCAGAAGCTGATCATAGAATGGTTTTAATAGTTTACTTTCAAATAATGCAAAGAGTATGCGACACGTGTTTCTCCCTAATTCTGGGCTCATCAGGCATACACACTCACTGCATCCCCTCTCGGGAATCGAATCTCTATCGTCAGCGCCTGAGTTGAAGCCCCTAACATTGCGGTCAGCAAGTCGGCTAACATCCGCCATGTGCCGTCTTTCAGTTGCGAGAAGCAGATCATAGAATGGTTGAAACTGTTGCCCCTAACGTTGCACTACGGCGTGTGGTTCATTTATACCTCGTGTCTTCTCATTAAACTTTTATGTCGCGAATATGTTATTGCAATCCGCAGCGGGAGCGTTTCTATAAACTTAATTTAAACTTACGTTTTACACCGTGCTTTGTTTCCCTTATGAATATGCTTGTATGCTTCACTCGCTCGCTTCTTATTGTTTCGCTCCCCTTCTCAATTGTTTAATGAATTTTTTGTTCTTCGCTGTTGCGGCTCCTCCTTCATTTGTCCCTACTGCGTTCACAGTCTTTTCACGTGATTACGTGGGAGGCGTGATGACGTGACACTCAACTCCTCCTCCCATGGCCATCGAGCTGCCGTCCATTACAGTATATTGTGAAAAAAGAGGTTCCAGTTATGACCATTACGCGTTGAATTCGAAATGAAACCTGCCTAACTTTTGTAAGTAAGCTGTAAGGAATCAGCCTGCCAAATTTCAGCCTTCCACCTACACGGGAAGTTGCAGAATTAGTGATGAGTCAGTCAGTGAGTCAGTGAGGGCTTTGCCTTTTATTAATTAGTATAGATATATATACTATTAGATAGAGATATAGATATATATAATAGCCGGTCACTTTTTAAAAAAAAAAAAAAAAAAAAAAAAAAAAAAAAAAAAACGCCGTGCCGTCCAAATAATTTTTTGAATAAACGCCGGGGCTACTATTGGACGATATACGGTATGTGTGTGTATGTATGTGTATTGTGACAGATAGAGGTCTCCGTGACCCCTTGAACCCTCAGACTAGACGTCAGACACCAGGTAAAAGTCCAAATAATGATTTATTAATAATAATAATTGTGCACAAAGCACCCTCCTCTCCACAATACTCAATAATAATAATAACAATGATCCTCCACACTCCCAGACACTTTGCCACCCTTCCTCCCAGCTCAGCTCGACATCTGGGATTTCCCATAGTCCTTTTATAGTCCTGATCCGGAAGTGTTTCGTCCTCTCTGTCCACGTGACTAGGAACACTTCCGGGTCATATAAAAACTCTTCTTCACCCCGGAGGCACGTCGTTTCTTCCTGTCATGTGATCTTGACGCACCTCCTGGTTATAGGGCACATAAGAGTCCGACAACTTCCCTACAGCGACTCCTGGAGGCCCCCATGGTATCCAGCAGGGCTGTGCATATAAACTACAGAGTCCATGATGCCCTGCTGGAATTCGGGGCACGTTCATGCTGTCGGGAGAGCTCCTCCTGGCGGCCTGGGGGTGAGGGCCGGAGTAGAAAGCCGGCAATCCTTCACAATACCCCCCCCTTAGCGAAGCCAACTGGGGCGAAGCGACCAGCCCCGCGAGGGACGTCCTCCTTCAGAAGGATGCGTTAGCCGAACCTTGGCGACGTTGTCTAGGCTCCCCAGCGAACCTTGGGGGAACGGTGTATCTTCTGTCTCACCGCTCCCCTGTCCTCTGGGGACAACTTCGCCACAAATGGCCTGGCCGACGGCAGTTGTAGCACCGACGCTGCCCTCCTGGTAGTCTCTCTTCCCGAGACCTGAAACATCTCGGGAATTCTGTCAGCTCCACCCTCTCCCCCTCTAAGGAGGGTTTTTCGGCCGCTTTGCTGCTCTCTGCCCGTTTCTTTACTTTGTCAGGAGACCCGCTTTTTATTTCGGGGCTCTCCTGCTTACTCTGGGGCTTGTGCACAGCGTGAGGCTCTCTATGGAGAAGAGAAAGCCTCTTTGCTGTTTGCACGCCCGTTGTCCTATGTATTATAGGAGGCGGCGTCATTAGCACCACATCGTTCCAGGTAACAGCACTTTCCAGCTGCCCTGGTTTGATTGACACTTCCTCCGCCCCTCCAGTAACTAATGACAACTTCCTTATCACTTTATCAGGAGACTCCCGTTTCTCTTTTAGGATCTCCTTTTTAATCTGGGGCTTGTCCGCAGTTTGGATCTCTTTATTAACAGAAAAGAGTCCTTTTACTGTCTGAATGCCCTTTGACTTTACATTAACCCGAGGCGGCGTCTTCAGCACCTTATTGCCCCGAGAGACAGTACCTTCCAACTGCTCTGGTTTGATTGCCGCTTCCTCCGCCCCTTCTGTCCTTATCCCACACTCTCGTGTAGGGCTCGCAGTGGTTTGGCACCCGCTACTTATCAAACGCGGGCCCATTTCATACTGCGTCCCTATTTCATTATATACGGTACCGGTATTTCCTACTTGTACTGCCAAATCATATAACACGGGACGCTCCCGACCTAGTCGCCGCAGATATTCCTCCACCTTTCTAAAAGGCGCTTCGGCCGCTGCTCCCAGATCCCCAACGATCTTCTTTATCGTCGCCACAACCTGTAAGAAACTGTGCACAGGCTGAAGCAACTTCTCCAGCTCGTGCACGTCCAAAAAGTTATTTAATTCAGCCGGAGGTATGCTCAGGAGATCATTAGCCTTACCCTCCAGCTGGGAGCCAATGAGCACGTCCGCTGTCGGCATGTGCTCTGACGGGATTCGCGGAGGCTTCTGGGATTTGGAGTTTTCTTCGTCCGAGGGCCAGGTTGCCTTCTTTGGCAAATCTGTCTTTAATAATTTGTCGCCAGATCGAACAGCTACACCCCAGCCCTCCTTACCTTCTTGCGGGTTGAGCGGTGCTTCGCTCGCCTCCCCCTTCCTTTTCGGAAAAACCAAGTCCGTCTTTTCCGGGTTGAAGACGTAAACAGCTGGACATGGACCTTCTCCTTCGGGGTGGGTCACGTGTCCGTCGCCAGCACCCAACATGCGGAAGTCTTTCTCGCTCGACTGCTCCACTGATGTGAGTGCACTACTGCCTTCTGCATTCTCTCCTGCCTCCCGCAGAACCTCCGGATGGACCCCTGGGAGGTATGCGCACGGGACAAAATGCGTTATTTTAAATAAGTTTTCAAATTCGCTCCCAGCACATACCTCATTTCCATCGTCCTCTTCCGGATGCTTCTCCCGAAGCACGTAGCCACTCCGTGGCTCATCATGAGAGCAGGCAATGTTGAGCCTTAGACCTCCGCTGTTGCTGGCGCTCTGCTTTGTCTTCTTCTTTCCCATGACGTCCTTGGTAAAGGTGAGGTTTGGCGATTTTTCTGCGTGTCTGGACGCTGCCTTCTCCGGGTTCTCTGCCCACAGTAAAATTTATTTATGTACAGGTCCTCTGCCAAATCGACGGCCAGAGACTCCTGCCGAGACTACGCCAACTGTGACAGATAGAGGTCTCCATGACCCCTTGAACCCTCAGACTAGACGTCAGACACCAGGTAAAAGTCCAAATAATGATTTATTAATAATAATAATTGTGCACAAAGCACCCTCCTCTCCACAATACTCAATAATAATAATAATAATAATAATAATAACAATAATCCTCCACACTCCCAGACACTTTGCCACCCTTCCTCCCAGCTCAGCTCGACATCTGGGATTTCCCATAGTCCTTTTATAGTCCTGATCCGGAAGTGTTTCGTCCTCTCTGTCCACGTGACTAGGAACACTTCCGGGTCATATAAAAACTCTTCTTCACCCCGGAGGCACGTCGTTTCTTCCTGTCATGTGATCTTGACGCACCTCCGGGTTATAGGGCACATAAGAGTCCGACAACTTCCCTACAGCGACTCCTGGAGGCCCCCATGGTATCCAGCAGGGCTGTGCATATAAACTACAGAGTCCATGATGCCCTGCTGGAATTCGGGGCACGTTCATGCTGTCGGGAGAGCTCCTCCTGGCAGCCTGGGGGTGAGGGCCGGAGTAGAAAGCCGGCAATCCTTCACAATATATATATATATATATATATATATATATATATATATATATATATAATGAATTCCCATTTGTTAAATTAGCCATTGTTCTAAAAAGTACACAAAGATTATTATTTTCTATTAGTTTAGTTTAGAATAGTAGTCTGAGCAGGCTTTAAAGAGAGCTCTTTATATTTTTAACACTGTCTGCAGTTTGAAAGATCTGCAGCTTTGTTGTTCTTCATCTACACTCTAGTTTTTGACACTCTAATGTAGGAGGTTGAGTGTTCTCAAACCAGGAAGAGTTCCTATGTGCTTTGATCACTTTTGCTTTAAGGGAAATCACTGTGTCCACAGCATCTCTCAAGGTCGTATTATTATAATTTTGATATTGGCTGATCTAAATTGTTTTCCACAGATAGATTTTATTAGGCTAAATTCAACTATATTGTCATTGTAGATGTACAACGAAATGCAGTTTAACATTTGACCAGAAAGTAGACTACGGTGCAATAGACAGTGGGTGCAAATAGTACATTAATGTGCAATAAACAGTAAGGTGCAATAAGGCAGCATACAAATGACAATGTAAATCTACAATATATATTTGAATTTATAGGTAGTAGTAGTAGTATACAGTTAGGTCCATTAAATATTTGGACAGACAACTTTCGTCTAATTTTGGTTCTGTACATTGCCACAATGAATTTTAAATGAAACCACTCAGATGCAGTTGAAGTGCAGACTTTCATCTTTAATTCAGTGGGGTGAACAAAATGATTGCATAAAAATGTGAGGCAACTAAAGCATTTTTTAACACCATCCCTTCATTTCAGGGGCTCAAAAGTAATTGGACAATTGACTCAAAGGCTATTTTTTGGGCAGGTGTGGGCAAGTCCGTCGTTATGTCATTATCAATTAAGCAGATAAAAGGCCTGGAGTTGATTTGAGGTGTGGTGCTTGCATGTGGAAGATTTTGCTGTGAACAGACAACATGCGGTCAAAGGAGCTCTCCATGCAGGTGAAAGAAGTCATCCTTAACTTGCGAAAACATAAAAAACCCATCCGAGAAATTGCTACAATATTATGGGTGGCAAAATCTACAGTTTGGTACATCCTGAGAAAGAAAGCAAGCACTGGTGAACTTAGCAACGCAAAAAGACCTGGACATCCATGGAAGACAACAGTGGTGGATGATCGCAGAATCATTTCCATGGTGAAGAGAAACCCCTTCACAACAGCCAACCAAGTGAACAACACTCTCCAGGGGGTAGGCGTATCGATATCCAAGTCTACCATAAAGAGAAGACTGCATGAAAGTAAATACAGAGGGTGCAATGCAAGGTGCAAGCCACTCATAAGCCTCGAGAATAGAAAGGCTAGATTGGACTTTGCTAAAGAACATCGAAAAAAGCCAGCACAGTTCTGGAGAAACATTCTTTGGACAGATGAAACCAAGATCAACCTCTACCAGAATGATGGCAAGAAAAAAGTATGGAGAAGGCGTGGAACAGCTCATTATCCAAAGCATACCACATCATCTGTAAAACACGGTGGAGGCAGTGTGATGGCTTGGGCGTGCATGGCTGCCAGTGGCACTGGGACACTAGTGTTTATTGAGGATGTGACACAGGACAGAAGCAGCCGAATGAATTCTGAGATGTTCAGAGATATACTGTCTGCTCAAATCCAGCTAAATGCAGTCAAATTGATTGGGTGGAGTTTCATGATACAGATGAACAATGACCCAAAACATACAGCCAAAGCAACCCAGGAGTTTATTAAAGCAATGAAGTGGAAAATTCTTGAATGGCTAAGTCAGTCACCTGATCTTAACCCGATTTGAGCATGAAATTCACTTGTTGAAGACTAAACTTCGGACAGAGAGGCCCACAAACAAACAGCAACTGAAAGCTTCTGCAGTAAAGGCCTGGCAGAGCATTAAAAAGGAGGAAACCCAGCATCTGGTGATGTCCATGAGTTCAAGACTTCAGGCTGTCATTGCCAGCAAAGGGTTTTCAACCAAGTATTAGAAATGAATATTTTATTTCCAGTTATTTAATTTGTCCAATTACTTTTGAGCCCCTGAAATGAAGGGATTGTGTTTAAAAAAAAAATGCTTTGTTGCCTCACATTTTTATGCAATTGTTTTGTTCACCCCATTGAATTAAAGCTGAAAGTCTGCACTTCAACTCCATCTGAGTTGTTTCATTTAAAATTCATTGTGGTAATGTACAGAAGCAAAATTAGAAAAAAGTTGTCTGTCCAAATATTTATGGACATAACTGTATAAATGGAAGACTATATAGATGTGAGTACTGATCAGTAGTACAGATACATGGTATGACTAAATAGATATGTGAAATACTGTATTTTATATACAGAGTAGATATATGTAAACAGATGAAAATATGCATAGAGTACAGTCAGAAGTTATTGATACTTAGAAAAGTTAGCTATTGATTGGTAAGTGGTGAGAGTTCAGAATTGTGATGGTATTATGACAGAAACTGTTCCTGAGCCTTCCTGCTGGACTGAAGGTTACTGTAGCAACTCCCTAATGGGAAACTGGTAAACCGTCCATGATTGAGGTGTGAGGCATCCTTGATGCTGCTGCGCGACTGTCAGTGTATGCTTCAGGTCAACAATGGAATTCCCATGATATACTGTGCAGTTTTCACAACCCATTGCATGGCCTTCCTGTCAGCCAGTTGCCATACCACACTCTCTAATGCAGTTTTTCAATATGCTTTCAACAGAATCTGAGGAGACAGGCAGTTGTTGCCTAAAACCCACATCTTGAAGCACTTCAAAAAAATTCTAAAAGAACTTCATCCAATGCTAAACAATGACAAAATGCTGAAAAATGTATTTCCAGAACCACCCCTCCTTGCATACAGTCAACCACCAAACCTGCCGCAACTAATTGTCAAAGCTTCCTAAGTGAACCAACAGAAAATGGCACATCTCCCTGCCTACAGAACAGGTGTAAAATGTGTCCTTACATTTATGATACAGATTGTGTAGTTCTATCATACTGCTGACTAAAAAAGGGGTAATTTTCCTGCAGATCACCTAATGGAGTTTACCTAATTCTCTGTACAAAATGTCCTGACACTGCACTCTATATGGGAGAAACTGGACAGACACACTCCGCCAAAGAATGAACTTACACAGGTTCCACATTAAGCATGATAACAATTGTTCCTTAGCAGCTCACTTCAACAGCCATGGACACTGTGAGGGACTTTTAAAGTCACAGTGCTTATGGGCAAGTTCAGAACACTGCAAGAGAGAAAAGAATGGGAAGTTTAGATTCATGCTAAAATTTAACACATTACAACATGGTTTAAGTGGAGACGAGTTTTATGGCCAGATATGAGGATTGTTTGCATCACTTGGACTGACACAGACAACCCTACTACAGATCCACATTGTATATAAAATCTCATCAGAAACTTCAAAAGACTTTGTTGGACAGTTATCTTGTCAAAGATCTCGACTATGCATTGTCCTCCTCTCATGATAAATGAATCTTAGCCTGGAGAGGTCTATTAATTTTTTTTACGTCTAAGATGTCTCACTTAAAGGTTTTCCAATGCTGTATCTGTCATAGTGTCTATATAAACACAGAGCTTTCCAGTTTCTGAAGAAGGGGCCAGAGTTGCCTCGAAAGCTTGCATATTGTAATTGTTTTAGTTATCCAATAAAAGGTATCATTTTGCTTGACTTCTTGCTGCATCCATAATGGCTAACATGGTATAACACTCTAGTACTTTTGTCTCCTCAAAAAGTAAAGTAATTGTTGCGCTTTTTTAACCCATCTAGAGGTTTTTATTGTCCAAGAAAAGTCCTTGGATTCCTAGGAATTTGAAGCTGGAAATGCACTCCACCTCAGCCCCATTTATATGGATGGGAGTGTGTCTGCTGCCTTTAAAGAGCTTATTATGGATCACCGGAAAACTAGTTTTATTGGTGTTAAGGGTGAGGTTATTGTCCGCACGCCATGTTGCTAGGTGCTGAACCTCCTCTCTGTAGGCTGACTCATCATTGTCACTGAACAGTCCTATTACCATAGTGTCTGCAAACGTTGATGGAGTTGGAGGCACATAAAGGGATGTAGTCATGGGTGAAGAAAGAGTAGAGGAATGGGCAGTGTACATGGCCCTGTGGAACGCCAGTAATCGGGATCAGGGTGGAGTAAGTTTAGCCTGACAGACTGGGGTCTGTTGGTTAGGATGTCCAGCGTCCAAATACAAAGAGAGGTGCTGATGCCAGGGTTGCTGAGTTTAGTTATCAGATTGGGGGGGATGATGGTGTTAAATGCGGAGCTAAAATCATCAAAAAACATCCTGACAGAAGTTTTTGTTATCCAGGTGTATCAAGGTATAGTGAAGAGCCGAGGATATAGCATTCTCTGTTGACCTATTGGGACAGTATGCAAACTGGTAGTAATCTACGGTGGGAGGTAGACTGGGTATGAGGTGGGCCAGGACCAGTCTCTCAAAGCACGTGGTGATGATGATAGGGGTTAGTGTAAGAGTGCAATAGTCATTCAGGCTCCCTGGAGAGGATAGTTTAGGCAACGGGACAATCATCGTGGACTTAAGGCATGCAAGGGACAACAGCCTGGGCCAAAGACAGACTGAAGATGTTACTGAAGACCACAGACAGTTCCCCAGCGCAGGCCTTAAGCAAACACCCAAGTATGCCATTGAGACCAGCAGCCGTGTGTGCATTGTTTGCTTAGTGCAGATTGTACAGCAAAGGTGGTAAATGTGAGGACTAGTCGCCTGGGGTAGGGGCAGTTTTGGTTACATGTGTTTTTATTGTTCCAACCAAAACAAGCATAAAAGTTGTTTAGCTCTTTGGGAAGGGAGACATTACTTGATGTTGGAGTTGTATTTACTTTCCTGTTTTCTGTGATAGTATGGATGCCAGAGTTTTTGAAATAATCCTCAATTTGTTGCTTGTATTTCTGTTTGCCTCTACTGATGCCCTTTTTCAGGTTGGCCCTTGATGTGCTGTAGCTCTGTATCACCAGGTTTGAAAGTGGTGTCATGAGCTTTCAACAGGAATCTAACCTTTCTGTCTTCTTCCAAGGCTTCTAGTTTGGGGAAGGTCTCAATCTGTTTGTGCGTTTAATGCTTTTATTGATAAAAGGTACACCTCTTCTGTTCTAGATTACAATGTCCACTTCCGAGTCCTGAGTGGCATTGGTGGCAAACTACTCCATTCTGTGTGTTTTTATATTTTTATAACAATAGCAATATAATTGTATTGAGGATTACTTGTTCTGTGTATTTTCCCCCTTTTTATGAAACCCACTGTAGGCCCAATCTACCTGGAAAGGGGTCTCTCAACTGCCAAGGTTTCTTCCTTTTTTTTTTTCTCCCCTACAAGGGATTTTTTTTGTTTCCTTGTCGTCTGAGAGAGTTAAGGCTGGGGGGGCTGTCAAAAGGCAGGGCCTATTAAAGCCCATTGCGGCATCACTTGTGTGAGTTTGGGCTGTATAAAAATAAACTATTGTATTGAATTGTGTGCTGAAAAGCAGAGTGTGCCTCTTCAGGCCAGACTTTTATCATCCTCACTGAAGGTTTTGCGCATCTGATAAGTGGTGTGTATTTGAGGAAAAGAAGCAGGGAGAGGTGATCGGATTGTCCAAACTGTAGAAGCGGAAAAGCTGAAGACTACAAGGCAATGTCTGTATATACGTGGTGGAAGATTCTGTCTCCTTGGGTGGAGCAGGAAAAGTTTTGATGTAATTTGAAGAATACAGTTCTAAAGTTCAAAGCCCCATCTGAATGTGCCATTTGTTGTCTACTAACCGCAGCATGCAGGGTTTTGACTCCAAGCTTAGGTTTGGCATTCATTAGTACATACAGTACACAACAGTGATGATAATATATGTAACTTACTGGGGTAAGTAAAAAAAGGTGTACACTTAATCATCAGATATTCTAGAACAGCAAAGCAATGACACTCCGTTACAACAGTGTCCACATACCAAGCATTGTTCACATAATTGCACTGTCTAATTGTTCACATAAATACCACCTTTGATCTTACTGGTATTCTCCATTGTTCTGTCATCTCTGAAGACTGTGCACCCCTCCCACTCAATAGCGAAGTCTGGGATACAGTCGTTTAAACACGTTCCTGTGAAATTGGGATGTTGTAATCTGTCATACGAGAGTGTGAGGTGATCTGGAGTCATGGTTCTTCTAGCTTGGTCTATAGAAACCGAACATTGGCAAGAAAAATGATCGGCAGAGGTAGATGGTAGGGGGTTTGCTGAAGCGTCACTGGAATACCTCCACACTTCCCTCCTCTTTATGATCTCGACACTGCTTCGCTCTTCCTGTCGGTAGAGCTGATTCGGTAGACCGAGGTATCTTGGCTATCTCCGGTGGCAGTTATCCATTGCAGCATTTTTGTAAAGGAAGCCAATATTCAAAAGTTCGTGTCTGCTGTATGAATAAGTTGGGGGGGGGGGGGGGGGGGGGAGAGAATAAAAGAAAATAGTAACCATAATACTACAAATTTTGCAAAAACTGAGAAGACAGAGAGTGTCGCAATGCACACATGCTGCCTCCATGGCTCTGTTTATAAGATAAGTAAGTTTATAAGATAAGATAAGTAATCTAAATAGTTATCCACAATTACACTAGACTTATTCAAAGTATCTATACATTTTGAAACTTTTTTTTTTTTTTTAATTTTGAATTTATTGTAATCATTCCATACAAATATATAGATCAATTTTTACAAAAAAAAAATAGGATTGAAAACAAATCCACAGAAAAAATTTATAATTTTAGATGTTGCCTTTGTTTTAATCTGTTAGTGTGTTGGTAAGGGCAGAACCAAATCAAACATTAGTAGTAGTAATAATTTAATGGAGTAATATTTAAATTTTGAATTTCAACTTTATAAGCTATAATTTTAATGTGTGGTTATGATTGAGTTGGACCTTTGACAATCTGACAAAATCCTACTGAATTAAAGAGATACATTTGCTAAAAGTGTCAGTTTCCATATCAATGTGTACATTAAAATCCCCAATAAACACTGACATAATTTATAGTCAAATCGGATAAAAGGTTGCCAAATTCAGTCATGAAGAAAGAATATGGTCTGTACACTAGCACTACAATAGTGCTGGAATCTGTTTTAATATTTAAAGTTTAATGCCTCAAAGGATGTGAAGTAGCATGGATTTTTTTAGAAGCAATTTGCATTTTTGTCGCAACAAATTATTCCAAGGCCGCCTCCTCCACCAGAATCTCTAGATTTATGAAGGAACGTGTATCCATCTGGTAACGTCTCAGCTAGGGGAACAGTGTCAGATTTACCAGGTATCGGTGAGACGACACAGATCAGATTTTGTACTTAATATTTGCCAAAACAGCTTTACTTCCAAGTGAATGAATGTTTAAAAAGCAGCATTCAAAACTGCATAGTAGTGCTGGGCAGTATACCGGTTCATACCAAAAAACGTTTTTTTTGTTATGATATGGATTTTTCTTATACCGCAGCATCTGTTTAAATAGCCTAAACAATGTTCAGAACATGGCACAGCGGGAAACTGTTTGTTTAAGGAGGGACCTTTTTCACTGCTGCACCGCTAAACACGCATACAATGGAGTACATGCTTTACTGGAGGTATTTAAACAGTGAAAATAGACAGAGAACACTCCGAAACTGAAGCTGTAGCAGACAATAAAGTTGAACATGATGGCACAGAAGAACTTTTGCCGAAAAAAGGAGCCGTGTCTGTTGTCTGGAGATGCTTTGGTTTGAAAAAGTCGGATGTGGACCCTTATGTTCAAATGTGTGAATACTGTTTCTATACTACTGGTTAATACTGCAAGCCAAGTTGTACTCGTTTTATTTGTATTTTTTTCAATACTGTGTAATGTACCTGAGTACTGTGTAATAGTGTGACGACATGTTTACTTTATTCTCGACATTTCCACTTTAATCTTGCCGTCTGTCAAGATTAAAGTTAACATGTTGACTTTATTATCATAATTTGTCATTAAAGTAGATCATCGTAAACTAAACTTCATCTGAAAATGAATATTTATTTTACTAGATTTCTCAAACCCCGTCATAAGTTATGTAGCACATTAAATGCTTTGTGTGAAGTGTTCCCGGAGCCATGTTAATTGCTATGCGCTTCTTAAACTGACTTCCTCTTGCACTAAGAGGAGGCGCAGGCAGCACACAGAATACATTAATTTCATGATATTCCTGCTCTGTGAACATTTAGAATGCTAAGATAAATACCTGATATCATTTTCATAATGAAATGCATTAAAGCATATATTAATCGTGGGGGCATGGTGGCATGGAGGTTGCACTGCTGCCTCGCAGCAAGGGGTTCCCGGGTGTTCCCAGCCTTGAATTTGTATGTTTTTCTGGTGTGTTTACTCGGCGTGCTTCAGTTTCCTTTCAAAGTCATGTAGGATGTGGGGTTTTGTTACATTATATTGACCCTACTAGTGTATGTGTTGCTCTTATTCACCCTGCGATGTGCTAGCGCCACGTTCAGGGTTGCGCCCATCCCAGCAAGCATTGTGTGCGAGGCAGAAGCAAATCCTGAATGGTTGGCATAATTAAACATGTATAACATGTTTATAACTAGTTTTAATTTCACAAAGACTTTTATCGTGTGGTGATTGGTTATGTGGAGAAAGAAAAAAGGATAGGAACTGGGGGTTTGTTACGTCAGACAGACCACACGCATGCAATAAAGTCCGCTCAGAATAACATCCATTGAATTCTGTGTTTGTGTCACTAACCACCAGATCACGAACCCAACATTATTTTATTTTATTGTTATTTATTAGTTTAAATACTATGCAGTTTAATGATGGTAAAGTTGTTTAAAAAGTCACTTTAACATGTCCGTGGACAGAGATTGTTAACATTAACAGAAAGTGTAGTTGGTTTTCAAAAAATATTTACTATTTATTCCTTTTCTAGGACATGTTCAGTTCAATACAACTTTTGACAAGCACCTCTGGATATTTTACTAAGTCTAAATACCTCTTTGGATGGTTGAAAATATGTTGTCAATTTTAGTTGTTTGCAACTTCTGTATTTCTATATTTTGACTGCTTCTGTCATGCAGTGTGATTCCTTCTCTTCATTAGTTCCAGCCCCTCACTTTATGGGGCCATGTAAACCTGTATTAATACTTGTGTGCACATTAAAATATTTTTTTGTACAATTCTCAAGACAGTGGAATAGGTTATTCTTGGCCAGTCTACTGCAGTAATTGCAGTGGAAAATGTGGTTAACATCCACTCATGCATGGGGGAAAAAAAAATACTGTTGAATACCGTGAAAGCAGTATAATTTTGAAAGATACCGTGATCTAGAATTTTGTTCATACCGCCCAGCACTACTGCATAGTTCTTTCTGAGCTGGTAATATACTATTTGTTATAATTTGCACTAAGTTACAGGTAGAGGATCTGTTTTTATCTCCTGATCTAATTATACACCTTTACTTTTTAAAAATTTTTTTTTTAAAAAATTCAAGTTTGCATCATGACTAAATTTCTATGATGCCACACAACAGAAATTAGGGGTAACCGCTACAGGATAGCAACAGGTGGGATAAACAGCCTGTGATGTAAGATCACAAGACTGTGGCCTGGATGATGATGATGATGATCTAATCGGTCAGCCAGGTATTTTTGCTGCCATATTTTGGGATAATATACAGGTAAAAGATCCTCTCCAGTTAGGATGAAGACCAACTCTCTTGAAAAATTCCAGGCCTTTCCCAAAAATCATCCCATTTGTTCACAAATGCCATGGTTTTATTTGCACACCAGGTTTCTAGGCAGCAGTGAAGGGAAAACAATCTACCTTAAATCACATCCCCTCTATATAATCTTGGTAAGAGGCCAGATGCAATTAAATTCCAACTTTTTTTTTTTTTTTTTTTTTTAGCTTTGGTTCAAAGAGAAACGTAATTCCCCCTTTTAATACCTCCGATTGCTGGATATAAATATTGTTTGTGCAGACATACAACATATAAGGCAGAATCTTCATCATCTGCGACAAAATCTAGTTGGGCCTCTGGGAGTCATTTAATATCAACTGCTAGTTTAACATTGTTTGGATTTCTAAACTTTCGCTCTATGGAATCACCAATTATGAGCACTTTATTGTTTTCAGGATCCATAGGTGCCCTGCGGAGTGCTGATAATCTGTTCTGTGTCCGAATTGGTGACCTGGGTGTTGAGGGACTAAATTTTGGCATCTTAGACCTCTGTCCCACTGTTACCCACTTGCTCTGTGACTGAATTTGTGCTAAAAGTGGGACCTGGAGAGACTGAAGCTGAATCAGAAATAGACAAATTGTCTAAACAAGCGGAGTCTATCCAGTTTTCGATTTGCCTAATCACTGTCAGGTTCCTAATGTGGCCCTCCAATGTGTCTATTTTCCTGACCAACTCTAAATTAACTAAGGGTGAAGCTTGTCTGTATTGTCGGCCGGAAAACCTAACCTGTACATGCTGCAGGACCTACAACATATACTGTAAATGTGCCCTCACCCGGCAGAGAAAAGATGGAACTTGTGTTTAGCGGTGAGTTGGTCTTCTTCCCTTTCTACAGTAGCTTACAGTAGGTGCATTCTACAATCAGTAAATCACTAGGAGACTGTCAGCTTTAAGCTGCTCTGTGTTTCTGCTTGCCACTGCTCTGTGCTTTTTTAATAAGATGACACTTCAAGGTGGTCACATCTCCCTCTATTTTATTTATTTGATTTTTAAATGTACACTTTTTTTGGAAGGGACACAGACCTCCACAAAGAAAATCAGCCCCCACAACCTGTTCATCGATGTGTTCTGTGTCTGCCACACTTTGAGTTGTGTTCAGTTTTGTAGCAATAAAAATCTGGTCAGCCTAATTATATACAACAGCAATTTTTAATTATGTACATTTACTAAATATTTTAGACATACCCCTATTCTGTCTCCACCTTTAAGAAGAAAAAGCTTTGAATCATATGAAGTGGAAATTTCTCTGAAATTTGGATTTCTCAGATGTAGAACCCTCATCCTCATCCAACTTTACCTCTGTTATAGCACATCTTTATTTGAAAACCACAGTGTCAGAGAATAAAACTAAATAATAAAAATTAAAGCTAACCTTTACAAGTACCATACCTTTACACTGGCTGTTACAGACTCAAATCAAATGTGTGTTTTTATTGTATAATAATAACAATAAGAGCAGCTTACTACTCAAAACGTTAATTCTAGGAAGCGGCCAGGATTGAACCCACGACCTGTAGATTATAAGTCCGCAGCTCCTACCGCTGTACCACCAAAGCAGTCGTTCCAATGACGTACACTATCCTGATTTTTTTCTTTGGTTACATTCGTGAATAAAAACGCACTTGTTTTGTTGTACTTGTACCTTTTGTGAAAGTGTTTATTTGATATTTGGACTTCATTCTTCATATATTATACACATGTCAAAATTTTTGTTTTTAGTACTAAAACATGAAAAAAGTTTGTGTCTTAGGTTTGTGTTCAACATTTATTTCCTGTCATCCTTCACTTACATAGATCGTTGTAGACATGGTACACACATGTAATGCATGTGTTCCAAATAATGATATATTATTTACCCTATACAGCTCTAAGTACCTCACTCCCAGATAAACAAGGCTGGAGCTAGGAGAGCGTTTTGCCCTTTGTGGTGGTGGGAGGATGGGATAGCAGGCTGCTTGTGCTAATTGGCACATTTACAAAACAAAAGACGCTGAATGGAGAGGTGCAAAGGGATTTAAGGTGGGCCAGGATTGAGTTTTTTCGTAGGCTTCAGGGATTCTAGTGTTAAATACTGGAAGTTATATCATTAATGTCCTCTTTCTTTTGGGAATAATATAAGATCCTCTATTAAATACATAATTCATCACAGATCTGAGTGGTGGGGCTTCCTTACCAGATTTGGATCAAAGTAATTGGGTGTTTACATTTTGTACATTATAGATCTAGGTAGACCCCAGTTAATTGCCCTTTTTGCCTTCACTTCTCATTGAATCTAATATAGTAGCTCCTATAATTTGCTCACTGTAAATCCTTTCTCTGCCCTTGAACTAATATCAGGCTTGAAATTTGGCCCTTTTTATTTCATACACTTTGGCGAATTGGTGCAGATTTGAGAAGCTTCCTAGTCCACGTCCATTTTGGTGGGTTGAGGTACCTGGACAGAACTGGAAAGCCCAGGTGAGTAGTTAGGATGGACTGGGAGTGTCTGCGGGAGGCCCCTGTACAGAAGACTTAACTCATAACTCTGAAAGAGCATTTCCCACATATTAGGGTAGACTGGGGACATAGTCCCATTGGATTTTGTTCAAAGCTTTCATACTGGAAGTGACTGCCAGGAGCTGCGTTCTTAAGGCCATAGGTGCCTCTTAAGGTGGCAACCCAAGAACCCAATGGTAGACATCTGAGGTGAAGGACATCCGGCTGAAGAAGAAAGCTATTTGTGTATGGGTAACATGGGAGACTCCCAAGGCAAATGAGGGATACCGACAGGCCAAAAGGACTTCAGCCTTGGCAGTCACGGAAGAAAAACCCTGTTGTGAGGAGGAGTTTGGAGAGACCATGGAAACTGACTATAAATCATGCTCAAAGAGGTTCCAGCAAACAATCATGAGGCTTGAAAAGGGAAGGCAGGTCTTTACCCAGGCTGTTCTTAGAAAGGGTGAGGAAATGGTGACTCAGATTGAGGATATGATCTTGTATTGGAAGGAATACTTTGAGGAGCTCTTGAACTTGACAGGGGCAGTCCTCAGTGGAGAAGGAAGAGCCAGAAGCTGATAGAGGATCAATGCACATTCTTCTAAGAAGACTATGTGGATCATCCTCCTCTGCCTCACCGGGAAAGCTTACGCCATAGTACCGAAAAGGAGACTATGCTCAGTCGTGAACCCTTGGATTCAGGAGGAGCTATTTGGATTCTGTCCAGGCCATGGGAGATTAGAAAAGCTCTTTACCCTCTTAAAGATCCTGGAGGGGACATTGGAGAACGCCCAGTATGTGTTTTGTGAACTCCAAGAAGGTGTATGAATGTATTCTTCGAGGAACTCTGTGGAGGGTGCTGGGAGAGTATATGGTTACAGTGCCCCTAATAAGGTATATATTTGGTCCCTGTATAATCTTATTTACAGTTGTTTGCATAATTGTGGGGATGTTGGAAATTCGCAGTGTTCTCAGTGGGCGTTGGACTCAGCCAGGGCTGTATCGTGTCCTGTTTGTGATTTTCATGGATAGAATATCTCAGCACACCTGTGGAGGGTGTCCAGTTTGGTGGCCTTAGAATTGCATTAGTGTTTTTTTTGCAGATGATGTGGTTTTGTTGACTTCTTTGGGCTGTGAACTCCAGCATACACTGGGACAGTTTGCAACAGAGTGCGAAGAAGCAGTGATGAGGATCCCTTCAAATATGAAGCCATGATCCTCTGTGGTAAGAGAGAAGAGTTACTGCCTCAAATGGAGGAGTGAGGAGAAAAAATAGTTAGATTGACAGAGGCGGATTGGAGCAGCAAGCAGTTATGTGATCACTATACCTAAACATAGTGGTGAAGAAGATGATGAGCCAGAAGGGACAGCTCTCGAATTTCCCAGTCGGTCTATATTCCTACCCTCAACTATAGTCGTGAGCTTTGAATAATGAAAGCACCAAATCGAAGTACAGGTGGCCGAAATGACGTTTCTCTGCAAAAGAGCCAATTGAAGTGGTTCAGGTGTTTAATAATGATGGCTCCCGGATGCCTCCCATTGGAGATATCACAGGCTTGTCCAACTGGGAGGAGACCCCCAGGGCTCACTAGGAAGACTGTTTTCCAGGTAGCCTGGGAATGCATTGGGATCCAACTGTATAACTTGGCAAGTATGATTGAGGGAAAGGGGTATATGGGCCTCTTTGTTAAGACGGTTGTCTCCAGGACCTGGTCCTGGATAAATGGTGGAAAATGAATGAATGAAAAAAATTGCCACAAAAACAGTGTTCTCTCTGGAAATGATTATTCCATCCTAAGATTCTGTTTTACTTCATGTAAATCTTAAATATTTTGCTTTTAACTGGAATTGTCTGCAGCACACATCTGCCAGGTATCTGACCCTAATATTGAAAGGTGGAAGTTAATGGTGAAGCTTGTCCAGAGGCAGATGGTGAGTACCCAGAGCATTGAACTTGCTCCTAACTTTTGGCCTTTTCTTATTCCTTCATTTGCCTCCTGCAGAGCCTGTGATTTAGGTGGTGTCCCCTCTCTTTGGGTTGATATTCTCAAACAGTTTGATTTGTTATATTACTGAGGGAGTTTAGTCTTTCCTCACCTCAGTTTATATCCATCCACAAGCTGTTGTCAAGCTTGCATTGACTGAACTACACCATGCTACGAATGGTCTGCAAAATATTCATCCAGACAGCGCGTTTATTTTAGTGGGTAATTTTGATCATGCCAAAATTAAAACTGTGGTCTCTAAATTTTCATTCTCTTGATTTCCCAACAAGAGGAAATAATATGCTGGATCACATATAATCCAATATAGGGAATGCTTATACAGCATTTATTAACCTCTCCATCCCTAAACTCCTCAAACCAACCTCAGCCGATCTGATCACATTTCTTTGTTCTTGACTCCGGTATACAAATCCCTTATCATCAGGACAAAGCCTGATGTGCAAACAGTCAGAGTCTGGCCTGAAGGAGCCATGATTGAATTACTGGACTGCTTTGATGATACTGATTGGGAACTGTTCAAACAGGCAGCTACATAGGACAATCATGCAGACTTAAGTGCCTGTGCCTCCTCTGTCTGTCCATACAGAAGTTATTGTAGGATAAATGTCACTATTGCTAAGAGTATCTGTACTATTTCTTCGTTGTAATAGGAAACCCTGGACGAACAGGGAGGTCTAAGAACTATTGAAGACATGTGACATTACTTTCCATATGGAAGACCCAGATGCCTACAAAATAGTTAGGTCCTATCTGAGGAAAGGCAGTAAGGAGACAAAGGACTGCTACAAAGCAAGAATAGAGGAGCATTTTAACAGCTCTGACTCCCGAAGCATGTGGCAGGCCTTGGCCCATATTTTTATGAAATGCTTTGAATGACTTGTCCTCCGACACATTAAGGGCAACATCCCCACCTCTCCGGACCAATACCAGTTCACTTACAGGGCAAGCAGATCAACAGAGGATGCTGTCTCATTTGCTCTTCACATTGCCATATCACACCTGGAACACTTTTTCAGTAAACAAACAGATATACTAATACGCAGTGTTCAAGTTTCCTTGTCTATTTAGATTTTTGTTTGCATATGGATCCCTTTCTAGTTTTTACATGTTTTAACTGCCATGTGCACTTTTCCTGTTTTTAATTTTCCTATTTTCCTATTCTTCCTTACTTTCTTTAGCAACAACCTACTGCCATTATGTACGTTTATGCTTAGTGGACCACATCAACGGGCAACTCCACTCTCGCACACTTAAAATGGATGAAGAATGCCTCCATTCATATAAAGAATTATTATTATTAACAACTTGCTGTAGTTGCACTTTATTTCACACAGTCCAGAGCTATTTACTCCCCTCTTCCATACTTTCATTCCCTAACATTGTATCACTCTTGCCTTTTACATTCACTTTCAGAGACCCTCTGTGTTTAGGTCTCCAATTTTGATTTACTTTATGCAAATGAAGACCATTCAAGACTTTTTAAATTTTTTTTATTATAGAAGTTTACACATCTCTCAGACTATTGCCTCTACCATAATCATGAACAGCAACTTCCTCTGAATAAGTGGTTAGTGAAACCTTTGTTCCCACTTCAAAGCTTTCACCATCCTGTATTTTACCTGCATTGTTCTCCCAACAAAGGTCATATCCGATGTTTCTTTCCAAACATCAAACCAAACTGTACTTTACTAATCGCTGATCTATCATACTTTTTAGCACTCTCTCACCAAGCAGCTTTACAGTCTCCTAAAGAACTATAGCATGATAATGCTTACAAACTAATGGATCATTCTTTGTGCACTGAATTGGCATACTTCATTTTCAGGTGTTGTCTAGGAGTGATTGATTACATAATATGATTTTGCTTATGAGGATCATATTTAAGAGTGGCTTTGTCTTGAATGCTGTGTAAAGGTAATGATATACTTGATGTAGCAGATCTTTTTGTTCCTAAACAACCTATTTGCATGCACTTACTTTATGTTTTGACTCCACTTATTTTGATCAAACATTAATACCTCTCACACATTTATATGGATGGATCTCTGCTTTGCCAATAAAAGGTTTTTACTGCTTTTTTTGTGGTGTAAAAGTCCATGATTAGCCCATTGTTTGTCGTTGGGTTTGGAGAAGAGGGCAAAGCCATGGGTCACTGTAATTTTTTTGCATCAACAATGCAAAAAGGATACAGAAACACATCAGATTTGTATAAAATGAGCTAACTTGGCCAGGGATTGTACATTCCATTCAAACTTGCCAGCTACATTTCAGTAAGCTATACAAATCAAAAATCCATATCAATATTAGTAATGTTCCCTGTATTTGCTATTATCAATTAGTTGCCATATGAAAATGCCATATTAGGGGAAACAAATACAGAAATTATTTTAAGCTTCTTAATATACCTTCAGTAACTTTTATTTTTTTTCATGCTTTCTTTCATGGAGAATTGGGAAGGCTTGTTGTACACTTTTGATTCTTTATAAATATTTATCTTAGTAATTCCCTCTGTAATGCTGTAGCAAACAATACACTTACTCAATTAATTTGACTGCTTTAGTGCCTGGCTTGTGAATTCAGTGAATTGTGTTTGTTATGAACTAGTAACCCATTATATCTTTGTTTGTATTTATTAAAAAACTCATTTATCCAGCTTTCTGGATAATTCCCTTGCTCAGACATGTAATTTTTGTAACTTTCAAAATTTCCTGCATCCTTACTATGATAAAGAGAAAAAGGGTGTATTAATAAATATTTAGGTTCTGGGGTAATATTGTTTCTTTGGCTCTGCTTCTTCTTTTGATTTTTCAGCTATGAATGTTTCTGTATGCAGAAGCTTGCGGTAAACTGCTGTATGCATACTGAACAATTCTGTATCCTGAAAAAATGACCCCACCTATTTATTAAATTCACCATTCCAAATCTATCAGGCTTCTACCTTGTCAGAATTTTCCAATATACAAATTAACATTCACAAGAAAACAAAAAAATATCTATCTATGGATTTGGCATACCAAAAAAAACCCTTCAAACCCCTCCGTAACTGTAAATGTTTCTTGTTGTTGATGATAGCATAATGTATTTCTAGTTAAATCAATCTACACTAGAAATCTTACATATTGTAAAAATAATTCCTGGAAAGGAAAAGCAGGGTGACGAGATGTGATCTTCTTGGAAGTTCTTGGAAGACACTTAAAAGACCCGCAATATAAGAGACTGGCCACAGAGCAACTCGCGATGACCGTAAACATGAGACTTGGTGCCAAGAGATTGGCCCAGGGCCGTCTCTTGGGGACATGGAACATGATATTCTTGCAAGACACGCCCTACTTATAAATAAGAGCATGGCCAGAAAAATATTTAGTCATGTAAAGGCACATAGCACACACAGATCCTGTGCTCTCAACACATATAAAGCGTATAAGGACAATATGTTCTAGATGAAACGTCAACGACTAAGCAAAGAAGAAAGAGCAGCACGGAGAAAAGAGACCCAACAGTGTTGGAGAAAAAAGGCAGATAAGAGATTATGAAAGCAGTGGAATTCGAAAGGCTCAAACGATGGCGCGATACACATGCAGAGAAAGGTACAGAATATGAAAGCAGTAAAATTCTAAAGTATTGTAGTGTCCAAGCCAAGTTGAAGCCTTTTTTGTTTTATGTGACTGTTAGGTCCGATTGAGGGAGGGCGGAGTACAGCACGGAAGACTGATAGTGGGGTATTGATTGATGCGGTAAGGGGGGGGTGAGACCTGGGGGAGGAGGGGTTGAAGAGTGTGCTAGAAAGTTGTGTTTCGGGTTACGAAGTCGGCGATTGTTCAAGTAAAACTTTTGTGACACTTTATTATGTCAGTCGCTACAGTATAAAAAAAAAAAAGATACTAAAGATCACATTAGCGCTAACAAAAGGTAATTAATTATCAGAACCAGGTTTAATTGGAAAAAACAGCAGGACAAACCGAGGTCAGAAATAAAAGGTAAAGAGTAGAAAACAAGTCTTTTCACCTTCGCATCATTCAATGCACAAAACGTGGATTTACACAATAATGGACCATACACTATGAGAATCTGTGGTCCTGCACCAGTTAAAGCAACGACGTTTAATTTCAAAGAATACACAATTCGGTCAGGTGTATATTTATGATCACGGAGAAGCGATGTAAATTTTAACAGGTGACAAGAAAGGTACATATTCCGCGAATAACATTAGACACCAAAGGAGATCATGATATGCCATTCGTATTTAAAATGTTTACAGTTTACCGTGAGAATAGCTTTTGCTATGACAATTAACAAATCACAGGGACAAACATTAGAAAAAGTCGGATTATTTATTAGAGAAACAGAAACAATATTCACTCAACCGCAGTTATACGTTGCGTTGTCACCAATGTGTCTCCAAAAACGGAGTCAAAATTCAATGCAATCTTGAAGAAAAGGTAATTCCAGATATTGTTTTTAATGAAGCTTTAAAGTAAAAGTACAAATAATGAAACTGAAACAATTCCAAAGGTAAAAAGCTTTTAAAATTGTATATCCGATTAACCAAACACAGGGGTTGGCGAGCGAAGCGAGCAGGAGCCCCCTAGTCTTTCTTAAAACCATTAATTTATACATGTCTTATGGCTTCTTTTGCCTTTGTAGCTGCCTTTCTAGCATTTTTATTTTGGTTATGTGCAGATCATCTTGTCTTGTGTCTTGCAAGATTAATTCCATTTGGATTTCACCATTCCTTAAAGAGGCTTTTTTTTATATATATATATATACTTGGTGGTCCTTTATCAAAACAAGTACTACATTTACTTTGAACCAGACATATTTATTTCAATTGTCGTCTTTTGTCACATCATATTCTTCAGAATCAGCAAATCGTCTCAGTAGTGAAATTAATTTAAAAAAATGAGTTCAGTGCTGCTGACAGTTGTTGAAGTTAACAGGATGAAATGCTTGAATTTAGAGCAAGTTTAAGCAAGAAGCAGCATCTTATTTAGACACAGTACACATCTACTATATTTTTGCATTGCATGGTAAAAAGCCTTCATTGCATAGATTCTTCAAATCCGCAAGTTGCAGAAAATATTTTTAGTGCGTGCTGACTCAATTCCCTGCAGTTTGTACCATGAATCTACTGTTTCACCTCATATCAAAGGCACCCAGTTGTACTGAGATTTGTGCTGGTTGTTAAAGTAATCTGAAATTAGTGTCACAGTCCTGGAACCAAAATAAGATGTGTGTTTTGCGTTATGCTAAATTACCTTGCTGGAAGTATTGATTTGAAACAGGATAGTCTCTGGCCATAAATGGATACGTATGGTGAGTAAGAATGCTTACACATGCTATAGCATACAAATTTACATTTAAGTGGTATTATAATTCATAATCTGTATAAATGAAACATTGCCCAAACCACATTAAACACATTATACAGTGGATCTATGGATTTATTTATTTACACCAAATTCTAATTCTATCATCTGCATATTGTAGAAAAAATTAAGATTAGTCAGACTTCACCTTTCACCATTCTTCAGTCACATACTGTAAGGGGATCCTAGTATAGTCTTCTCCTGCTAAGGCCCACACAAGATCAGACACGCAGAAGGCAATCTCTAAATGGAAACCACAGCTTTACGGAGCTGTTCTTTGAGTTCTGTGTTTGGTTTGTTGGCTTGAACAAGTCCTCCTACCTGTCTTATTAAGAACTCATTTTTGTTTGTGTTTCTGAAGTGCCACTCAAAAGTTGTTTCTCATTTATCACACCGTTCTCTGTAAAACTGAAAATCTGTAGCCATTTTTGAGATGCCAGAACCATGTAATTGGCTTTTTGGAAAAGCAGTCTATTTGTATTAACAAACGAGTGCATGGTCACTGAGCTTATGGATGATTATCCTTCACTGTGAATGATTATGATGCATCTTGCATCACACTTCATTATGCTTAAAGAAGTGTTTATTTCTGTGAAGTATGTAATTGTATTATTGATTTCTGCAAGTTTCTAAGTGTAGAATCGCATGTTTGTTTTGTAATTTGAATGCATTTGGAAAGACTCTGTGAAAACTTCACTAATGGATGACTGATCAATGCTGTTAACATTTTGATGTTTACTCTGAGTAATATCTTTCATTTAACAATTCTGTTTGCAATAAACAGTCGCAAAAAAAGGATTGCTTCTCGGTGAAAAATGTTGTCATGATCCGACCCTTGTTTTAAATATTTCTAAATTGTTCCTTGGTCTTTGGGCGGGGGAACTTTAATGAATTGTGTTACTATAGTGTTTTCAAAGCGTTTCTAGGAGAAAGAGTTTGCCGCTTAACGCCACCAGGTCAAAGGTAAAAAGGTCAGTGTTATATATTTCCTGATTGGCCAAGTTTGTGGATTCAACCTAAAAAGCCTTATGTTTATTTATTTAAATCTAAAATTGATTTCTGGTTACAAATTGTTCTGTCCCTTTGACCAAGATCTTCGACTTACATTTTAGCACACTTTGTACAGTAAGTAAATTCCTTCCTTTATCTCTTGTTTCAAATATTGACTAACAGTTATTGTTTCTTGTTCTGGGCTCTGTTTATCCGATTTCTGCCTTCCTGGTGTTGACCTTGGGTAATTTTATGTAACCAAAACTGCCTCCTGATTCCATTTCTCTTTCAGACCTGTGCTAGCCTGTGCAGCCAATGCACATATTCACTTATACCTTTTGTCCTTTGATTACCGCTAGATGTTATTTCAATAAGTGAAGAAATTAAAGTGGCAGAATCTTCTAAATCTTTCCATCATAGTGATTGCAGGTTTGTGTACAGTGACTGCCATTTTATGTGATGTTCCTTTAGGATTGGAACTTTCATGCAACTGACACCCCCCTTGGTTGTGTCCACAATTGTAAGTAATGCAGTTGAGTTTTGAGTAAGAGAAAGTTTAGTGGAGAGATTTTTTTTCCGCACATTCAAGTGCGTTCTAAATTCAGGTGTGCATGGGGCAACCCTATTGGGCCCAAATGGGCTATAAACCACTTTTTTCCCCATTTAATGCATTTGCTTTACACATTCATACTGTTGATTTATGAACATTTTACTAAAGTTTGTAAGCATACAATTTTGATTTTACATGTGTACTATATTGGTTCATTTGTGTATTATTGGCTTTCATATGAACTACCTTGGTTTGCACATGTGTATTAATGTTTTGAGTATACTGTATATCATTGATTTGTGCATGACTGGGGATAAGACAGGAATTCACTCTATGGGCCATCATCCATTGTCGGATACACTTAAACACACCCACTCACTCATACAATGCCAATTTAGAGCTGTTAATTGTCTTATCATGCATGTGTTTATGAGGACAAGGAATTCAAAATATTCAGAGCAAAACCCAAACACACGCTCTGATTTGATTCTACAGGTGATTTGCTTTGTTTGTCCTGCCGACCACTACTCCAGATCATGTGATTTAAGCAATATTATAGTATGCATGCAAAGCTGATATAGAACATATAAAAGAGTTGAAGATGTACATAAAAGCCAATATAAGTGTATAAAACCAACCGAGTACATGAGCAAAATCAGTATAGCAGGCATGGGTGATTTGATTGTTACCTTATTACATTATGTAATGGTAATGTAAATTATTATTTTTTTTAAATCTTAAGTTTTCTCACTCGGATTATTAAATTTCTTGTTTATATGACTTCCTTTCTTGTGTAGTTGGCTTTACAGTTAATTCCTTTGATTTAAAACATTTTGGAAAAAATGTATTTTTGTTGATGAGCAGCTTGTGGGAGAGTTTTATGGCAGTTGTCATTTGCTTAGTTACAATATATTATGCCTTATTTATTGTAGGTTAGTGAGATGGTATTCGTTTTATTTTGTACATTATATGGTGTGCATGCATATGCTGTACTGTGGAAAACTTTTAGACACTGTAGATAGTTTGCCAAAATTTTTTTTTTTCTTTAATGATAATTTACAGTGATCCCCCGCCTATCGCGGAAGTTACTTTCCAGACCCATAGCGATAGGTGAAAATCTGCGGTATAGAAAGATCATATAAATTAAATTTTTTTACATTTTTTTATAGTTTAAGCCTTAAAATACCCCTCCCACACACTTTAAACACATGTAAAGCACACTTTGTAAACACATATGATATGTGGATGTCGGGCTAAGGGTATGAGTAACATCTATTATAAAAAAAAAAATCTTGGCAGGGAAACCAGGGAGATGAGGCTTGATCTTCTCAGGAGACAATCTGACATCCTGCGAGAGACATTTTAACGTCACGCAAGACAAGGCAGTGAGACAGAAGGGCAGCTGCTGTACAGGCTTTTAAAAGATCGACACACAGAGTGATGAGCAGAACAGGCATCTTGGCAGAAGCAGCACAAAGCTAGTAGCTGAACGTCCACTTCTGCTTAGCGTGCGTTCAACTCCCCCCTTCGCAACGCGGGTGGGAGAGATGCGAAGTGGCAGGAGTGATACTTTGACGACACGCAAGACTAGACATTACAACCTTAGGAAGCAAAACCTGTGAGATGGTGGGTGACCTTTGGCACGTCACGCCCTGCTTACAATTTAAAACAAGTTCACTGACATCTAATCTAGCAGTTTGATGGAATGCTTTTGGCAGATACACTTCAGGTGCTCCCAGCTCTTAAAACAATGACAAGCAGGACACGCAGCTTGCCAGCAGTAGCTGCAGCAAGCCAGCAGATGATCCGAGCACTTCTCCTTAGCGTGCGTTCAGCTCCCACAAACCTCCCCCCCCACTCCCCCTTTAGAACTCTAGCGGCAGGGATGTGAAGTGGCAAACGGACAGCTGCTGTACAGGCTTTTAAGTGATTTACGCAAGACACCAGCTGAACTGATCGCATCTCTTTAGCGTGTGTTCAGACTCCCCCCTTCACAACTTGGGCAGCGTTATAAGTCCCGCGTGAAAGAGATTTAACCACGCCCGGGGCAGGAAATAAAGGACAAATATTGTTTTTACAAAAGTTTTAAAGTAAAAATGAAAATAATGCATATGTAACAATCTCTTTAAATTGTTTATCCGGTAAACCAAACCTGGGGGTGAGCGAGCGAAGCAAGCAGGGGGCAGAGTCCCCTAATAATAATAAATCTGTGATGTAGCAGGGGCGCGATAGCTGAACTGCGATATAGCGAGGGATCACTGTATATTCTTTTTGGATTAGTATAGCTATAGAAAAAAATATTTTTAGACTTCCAAAATGTCCTTTTTCGAACAATAAAGCAATACAATAAGATATTCAAACTAAGTAGTAGTAGTGACCACTTACCTTTTAAAACAAATGCAAAATCATTGTAGGCATATAGCCCAGTGGTTGATTAAACAAATATAACAAACGGAAGCTAATCATCAATGATGTGAAGTGTAGGTTGAATTAAAGAGATTAGTAGAAAGAGAAACAGCTGTGTAGAGGGAATACAATTTAGCAAGGGACTGTCATACTAAAAGGGTAAGGTTGTGGTTTAATCTAAAACTTTTACAACATGGCAAAAATTAGCATAATTATAAGACACCATGTGCTCATCCAGCATCAAAGCTTTCTACCAAGTGGACATTTTGCAGTAGACAGGAATTTACAGATTTGCAGAAGTGCTTGGACATCATAGCCACAAACAGGCAAGGTTGAAGACTGAAAACATGATGGTCACTTCAAGGTTGCTTCCTTTTTAAATTGGAAGATGTCTAGCATCATTAAGATCAGAAGTGACAGTAGCTATTGGGACCCAGAAGTGGTCGTCATGGAAGAGTTTCAAGCACAAAACCATTCCTCCGAGTTGGGAAATAATGCCAAACAACCCACTTGCTTTTCAAAATGGAAGGACTGGGGTGCATAAAAAATGACTTCAGGTTCTCTGGATTGAAAAGAGCTGACTTTGAAATGTTTGTCAGTAACCAAAGGCAGTCTGTCCACCTAAAGTGGTTGAGAACAGTATGTGAATGTCTGTGAGCAACAGTGAAGCACAGTTCTCTGCAAGTTTGGGGATGCACTTTCGCAAATGCTTGGTGATTTGATCAAAATTGATATATTTCTCGCTGGTGAGAAATGCAAGTAGATTCTTAACCATCAGTGTCATAGTATCATCAAGAGGGTATATGGTTGGTCACACCTTCATTCTGTAGCATGAGAGTGACTTCAAACACAGTATAAACTACCTGCAGCAAAAAAAGGAACAGGGTATCCCGGAATAGATCTAGAGCCCCAATCTCAACATCATTGAGCCAGTTTGGGATTACTTGTGGAGGCAGACATAAGTAAGACAGCCAAAGTCATTGGTATAAATAGGGTAAGTTCTCCAAGAGGCTTGTAACAGCCTACCAAAGTACTTTCAGAATCTTCATGCAGGTGGACATAAGAGAAGACAAAAGGTGGTTGCACCAAATATTGATTTTATTAGTTTTTTCCTGTTTACTGCACTTTCAGGAAAGTTTGATTTAATAAAAAGTATTCCTGGCTCTCTTTATTCCTGCTTTACAGCATATTTTCACAAGTGCCTAAGACTTTTACACAGTGCAGTACATACTGTGTGCAATAAATGTAAAATTCGATCCATCAATGTAAGGACAGCATGGTGCTTTGTTCTGGTGGTGGTGGCGGTGCTGATCACCACCACAGAAAACCGGAAAAAGAACAGCAGAGAATGTAGGGGTTATTACGGATCACAGATCCATGATAAAAATAATTAAATGCATATACAGAATATCAGGGTTACACTAAAATTTAAGCTATAAGAAAGCCATATTAAAATAATGGGTTTTTAGCAGTTTTTTTTTTTTTTTTTTTTTTTTATTAAAGTGCTCCACCATATTAGCCTGGTAAACATCTATTGGTAAGCTATTCCAGATTTTAGGTGCATAATAGCAGAAGGCTGCCTCACCATTTCTTTTAAGTTTAGCTCTTGGAATTATAAGCAGACACTCCTTTGAAGATCTAAGGTTACGATTTGGAGTGTAAGGTGAGAGGCATTCCAAAATGTAGAATGGAGTGAGATTTAAGGCTTTGTAAACCATAAGCAGGATGTGACTCCCTGTGAGGCAGCAGCGCTACTGCTCTGCTGCCACACACCAACCAACCCCGTGTAATTATTAACGGTATTCATTATTTAAGTGAAGTTAACAACTTATCTGTAAAATGTAACATGCATACTTTAACACATTTCATCATGAAAGTGATAGCAAGTATAAATCTAAGGATTCTAAATGTGCAGAGGGCTGGAATACCATAAATTTAGTATGTTCTGTGTGGCGATTTCAGCTTGCTGCTGCTAGTTCAGAAGGAAGCCCCAGAAGCATGTAGTGATTAATAACTGAATCAGTTTTAAGATGTTTTTGACTGTCTACTTTAATGATAGAATTAACTGCAAGATTAAAGTGGAAATTTCGAGATTAAAGCCAAAATTTCCACTTTAATCACAGAATACACATTTTCACTTTGTCCCTGTTTTTCGCCCCCCTCTGTGGGTTAAATACACTGCCGTAAATTCTGATGCTGTTGTGAAGGTGCAAAAAAAAAAAAAAGGCACAGAAGATGGTATGTGAGACCTTTAAAATGTATTGCGTCATTATGTTGGGGTATATGCGACACTTGAATATAAAAACACCAGGAATGCATTTGTATGTTGGTTTTTTGCTTCACTATATTGAACCGTTCATTAAACATTGAAGCATGCACATTGATCCTGTAGGATCTGCAAAGCGGCTTGCTGTCTCGTGTAGATAGTAAACAGAGACTCCGACATTACATTCTGACTTGATTACACTGTGCCTCCAAAGCCAATTTTTTGTTGCTACTGCAGCTAACGCACACGTCGCATTAATTTCTGAGGATGTGCTTAGTGGACACATCAAATGAATGCTGGGAATGCGTGGCAGCCATGATGTGTGCGCATATGTGTTCTGAGTGTAAAGTATAAACCGGCCCTTATAATTTCAATCACTATAATCATTATGCAAAAAATGATATTGTCTCAATCCTATCCCATCTTAAAAGTATGCAGATTCCATAAAAACACTGTGCCCTTCTGCCCAAACACCAAGGTCACTTCATACTTCACATACATGAAGTCATAGGTGTGACACAGTTACATATAAAAGGAACTGAAAATCAATGGCGAGGCTTCCTTGTTACTAGCTTTTTGTAACATGGTATAATATTCTACTTGTATCAAACAAGGGGCGCTTCGCTTGCCAACCCCCTGGCCAGTGCTAGCCTCTTTGCAGTTCTGCCGCTCGCATATGGTGATGTGGATGTACACATGAAAATTAAAATCTGTTTAAATTGAAGTGTTAAATTTGCATCTACACGACATATAACTGCCCATGATTGCATTTCGTTTTTCGCTCTATTAAATAAAATGACTTTTTCAAATGTTTGGCTCTGAGATTTGTTAATTGTCTTTGTAAAAGCTATTCTAACGGGAAACTGTTAACGTTTTAATACTAATGGCATATCAAGATCTCCTTTGGTGTCTGTTATCAGTGGGAGATGTACTACATTACCTTTCTTGGATACATCCTGCCTTCGACAGTAATTTGTGTGGTGGAAGACAGTGTTCTTTGTGATATTGTAAGTTGTTGTTTTCATCTTCCGCATGAACACCAACTATTTCGGCATAGTCTATTGATACACATTTAAACATTTTACCATGTTACTGGTCGACATTTTTGGTGTACATTCGTTTGACTTTCTCGGTTTCTTGGTGCTAGGATTGCCCGTGTACTTATTTTTTCTGTTGATAACCCTTCATGATGAAATTCTTCAATAAGATTTGGACATAATACTTCTTCTTTAATTGGGAACTTAAGGTGAGAAAAACATTAAAATTTTATAAGAGCTGAGAGTGCAGGAAGTGTGTCTGACAAAAGCATTCACAAGACTGAGAGGTGACAGTACTGTGGTCTTGTTTGAAAATGGTTGCTAGGAGGGCATGACTTTTAAAAATATCATGGCAATATTCTCGTCTCAGGGGACTTGAAAAAATCTTTTCGAAAAAGTCTCGTCTCCTAAAAAGTCTTGTCGTGTCTAGGGAGAATTATCTAGGGCAGTGCTTCCCAAACTCGGTCCTGGGACCCACTGTGGCTGCAGGTTTTTGTTCCAATCCGCTTCTGTTTTTAATTGGACTCCTGGGCTAATTAAGTGAACTGTTATTTCCCAAGTTCTGTGTTTTGGGAACAATATAAAAATTAGAAAACCAAGTTTGGTTTTTTAAAACAAAAAAAACAAAAAAAGTGCCAAGCAGTTATATTGGAATAATGTATTGTTTTTTTCTTAACAGTATTTTCATCTTGATTTTCATTCTACTTTTCCAGGTGTTCTGATTGTTTGATTAATCCATTATTTACTAATTAGTGGGGTCTGATGCTGAAGTAGTTGCAGCCTTTGATTATTCAGTGTTTGCCTGGGTATCTGCTCTGCTTGTTTTTGTCATTAATAACATACAACGAAGGGGGGAACTGTACAGAGAAAGGGAAAAATATAATGAAATCCACAAGAGAGAGTTAAGCATTTAAATCTAAAGCAAAGCAGAAATATTTCTGAATGTAGAATGAGGGAAAAAAATAGAAGCTAATTAACACTAGAATTACGGAGCCTACGAAAAAACTTGTAGATCTGGCCCACTTTAAATCCCATCGCACCGCTCCATCAGCGTCTCTTGTCCTGTAAATGTGCCGATAAAGACGAGCAGCCAGCAGCCTGCTATTCCATTCCCCCACTGCTGTACAACGTGCACAAAGTTCTCCCAGCTCATGCCTTGATTATCTGGGAGTGAAGTGCTGTTTTAGACTGGAAATAATAGATTATTTGGAGCACACGCATTTCATGTATGTTCCGTTTCTACAATAATCTGTGTACACACATTGTTAACTAAAACATTTTTCATATTTTAGTAGTAAATGACAAAATGTTGGCATAAACCTAATGTGTGAGGCCTGATGGTACCCTTCTATCCATCCATCCATCCATCCATCCATTTTCCAACCCACTGAATCCAAACACAGGGTCACGGGGGTCTGCTGGAGCCAATCCCAGCCAACACAGGGCACAAGGCAGGAACCAATCCCGGGCAGGGTGCCAACCCACCGCAGGACACACACACAAACACACCCACACACCAAGCACACACTAGGGCCAATTTAGAATCGCCAGTCCACCTAACCTGCATGTCTTTGGACTGTGGGAGGAAACCGGAGTGCCCTGAGGAAACCCACGCAGACACGGGGAGAACATGCAAACTCCACGCAGGGAGGACCCGGGAAGCAAACCCGGGTCTCCTAACTGTGAGGCAGCAGTGCTACCACTGCACCACCGTGCCGCCGGTACCTTTCTACTTGACTTTTTTTTGCTTGGTAGAATAGCAGAATGTGTTTGCTTTAAAAATCTCACACCGTATAACCTGAGAATCACAGATGTTGCTTACTATAATCTTTTTTTTTTTTTCTAAAATTCATTCCTACTTTTTTTTTTTCTTCTTCCATTCGCAAGGTCTGACATATAGCTGTATCGTTGCAACATTCCTTCTGATATCTGCTTGTGGCATCTAAGAGCTCATGAGACTTGAGAGCCTGTGACTTCAACTGGGTACTGTTAGGTCATTACTAGCTGAATTGCAAATATTAAACAACATTCCATCAACCCCTTTCCTTACTCCATATTGGTTTTCTGTTTGTATGAAAGAAAAAACAAATTTGTAGTAAATTTGCAGGGGTTGCACCAAGAAGGTCAGAAATGAAGAAACAAATAATCCCTTGTAATTTTCCAGATTCTTCTTTATAGCAGAGAAGTTTTCAATATCTCAATATTTAAACATTATTCAACTTTAGCATTAATTTCAGTATATAAAACTTAAACCATATGCAGCCTAGTCAATAGTACAAATTCAAATTTATTTATAGACTTATCATTTCTGAAACATGAATTTTTGTAATGTATACACCCTGGAATGAAAAATGAGGAATATGTTGATTTTATTTTTCCCTCTAAGTTAAATGTGTCCTTGAAATATGCTGAAACTGGTGTCTTGTCATATCATTACTGTTCACATTTAATGCTCCTTTTGGCATCTACCTTAATGGTTTCTGGTATCTTAACACTATCAGTCTTGTTATTTTAACATCACATCCACTCTATATGCACATCAATAACATGTCTCACTTTGTTAATGCATGTATAATTATCAAGCTGAAATTAATTGATGATATCCCTAGTGAAGTCCTTTTACAATCATGCCAGAATAACTTGGCATTTTGTATGGTGATTGATATTCTAAATAAAATTGGTTATTAATTTCTATTAATTTGTTCTTTGTCAATTTTGTTAAAATTATTGAATTCAGTATTTATCCTTGAATAAGATACTGAATCAAATTTTTTTCTATCATTTGTTACCTTTCTACAGTGTGTCATTTGTCATTTTTTCATATAGCAAATGGCATTAATTCCCTCACTTTAATGTCTTCTCCTTTCTAATGTTTTTAATTCACATCTAGGAAGTATAATGGGATAAAAAATATGTGGTGTTGCCAAAGCCTTTAGTATAATGTACAGATGGAGAATTTTGATTAACTTGAATTGTAAGAGAATGTTATAGCCTCATTTTGAAACACTTATATAAATTTGCTTGTGCCGGATAGCAGTGCTTTATTTTCATCTGCACAACATAGAAGTTCCAGAGCAAAATAAGCTAATCTACTTTGTTAGCCGATTTACCATACCAGTTGTCTAATTTGTAGGTCCACGTATGTAAATGGTACTAAGCTAATCTACTTACATAAAAATCCGTAATTTTATAATAAAAATGCAAGAAAATACACTGAAGAAATTATTCAGCATGTGTGTATTTACTGGTTTTTAACAAATCCTGGACAATTGTGTGTGTGTGTGTGTGTATGTGTGTGTATATATATATATATATATATATATATAATATGTATGTGAATTGAGCGGCCCGGACACTGACAGGCAGACACATATAAAGCCATCACCACATGTTTATTTACACTATATTATATACAAAGTCTTAAGTGCACCGTCACACACAAACCCCAACAGTCTCCCAAAAGTCCAGGCTTCACTTAGCCACCTCTCTTTCTCTTCACTCTTTGTCTCTCCAGGCCCCTCCTCTCCGACCTCATCAACCTCCTCACCCGACTCCAGCCTTGATTGAAGGGAGGCAGCTGATGACCACACCCAGCCACCTGCCTATATATATATATATATATATATATATATATATATATATATATATATATATATATATAATATTAATATATATATATTAATATATATATATATATATTATATTAATATATATATATTAATATATATATATATATTAATATATATATATATATTAATATATATATATATTAATATATATATATATTAATATAATATTTAATATATATATATATATTAATATAATATTTAATATAATGGTTAACATTGCTTGTAGTGGCTTTTTTTTATTTTAGTATTAGGTTTCCTTCTACCACTTTTGACAGAACATTTTTGCCTACTCCAGAATAGAGGTACATTGCTGAGATGTCTTATTTTTACATTCACTTGTCCTTCTAGGCAATAAGCTTTTAAAGTTCTTCAAACACTTAGATGTTTACTATTTTACATACATTTTCCAGAATCATCCATCCATTATCCAACCCGCTATACAGTATCCTAACTACAGGGTCACAGGGGGTCTGCTGGAGCCAATCCCAGCCAACACAGGGTGCAAGGCAGGAAACAAACCCTGGGCAGGGCACCAGCCCACCGCAGTTTTCCAGAATCAGTTGTTTGAAATTTCTTACCTTTTTACAACAAAAGAATAAGCATGATCTCCCCCATCTCCCCAAGGTTTCTCATTTGGTTTTCTGATGTTCATGACCACATGAATTTCCCATAATGGGAATACGAAATTTACCTTGACCTTTAGTAACCCACTCCACTTTAAATAGACTCCCATTAAACAACACATTTATACATCACCCCTCATTCCAGTTTGTGCAACAACAGACTTTGTAAATTAAATATTCCAACGTGTCTATTTTATTAGCTTAAAGCTTACTTGATTTTTGGTTACATTTTGGAATTTAAAAAAGGCAGCAAAATATCAGAGAAAAATGTCTTATACTGGTGTGTTTACTGAGAATCCTTTTGGGTTTAATGTTAATGATCAGTCTCATCAAAAACAAATATATACCAATTTGCTTTCATATGTGAAAAGGTTGCCTTAACAAGGAAAGCAATTTCTTGACTGGGGCCTGTGTCCAGTACGTAAAATACCCTGTTAGTAATCCTACAATTCCTTTTGCGCTGTGTTGACTGAACACTGTAATCTTACATCCTAACTGATATGCTATCAGTTATGATGTATTATTTAGATGAATCACATTGTATAAGGATAGGCAGTCTGGAAACAACAACCTCACTACCTTAAACTTTTGACCAGCATTATTCTGAACAGCCACATGTCCTTGCTGTGTTTGCTTAGCTAAAACACTTATAACATCACGTTGATAAGCAGTTGCATATTGGAACAGTTCAACATGCTACTGTAGACTCGTGTCACAACTCTAGCTAGTTAAGAGCACACTGAGGTGGTTTCATAATACTGAGGTGAGTCTTCCATAATACTGAAGGTTGACTGAAGTTTCAAATTTAAGAATGGTCCTAAACCATGTGGGGGGGTTGTGGGATTAAACAGAAAAGAGGAAAACTGATGTATTGTGTTTGTGGATATTCTGTAAAATACTTAATTATATGTGTGACCTGCTATTTCTGATAACAGTTTGGTGATGAGGATTGCAGAGTTTGCCTTATTTGCTCCAGCTCCTTTCTTGCCAGCACTAGTTACCTGGAGCCACAGATATTGTTTGTTTGAAATGCACCTGTTGGCGGCCGAATTGGGTAACAACCATGAAAAGGGCATTTCTTTTACGCTCTTTGGGAGTGGAAGGGCAGTGCATTTTTTCTACCTTACAACGGACTTTTGCAGACGTGGTAACGGCACTGGCCAGCCATTTTGGCCCAACTCGGAGCTTTCTCTGCCATTTCCAATTTTGTTAGCGTGCTCAGTGGCTGGGTGAGTCAATAACAATTTATCTCCGCTCTGTGTGAGCTTATGCAGCAATTTAAGCTTGGGACACTACAAGATGAGTTAATAAGTGATCAACTGATGCAGAAAATATCTTGTGAGCAGCTGAGAGAATGTTTATTATTTGCACTGGATACTTTTACATTAAATAAAACTGCTGAGATTGTGAAACAAGCTGAAGCAATGATCCTATCTAAGTTGTGTTCGGTACAGTGACAGCACCATCTGCTGACACATTGCTGCAATGTTTTGTGCAGGCTGTAAAGCATGCTCCACAGGTTCACCAGTGACGTTGTAGAAACTGGCTCCCTCAGACATTTTATCAAATCATCAGACTGTCCTGCTCACGGCAAGCGCTGTGACATATGAGAGATATTTCTTCCATGTCCCACTTCAACACACCTCTGTAAAACTTGCAGGATATGGCAATTCAAACATAATAGTGCTAGGTACTGTCTGTCTTGCAGTACAGTATAAAGACCAAGGGCCTTTTGATTTTACATTTTTTGTTACCTACCTTGAGTGCAGATCTTGATGGGTTTGGATTAGCTCCATAGATTCCAATTTCACTTGTGTGATTCAAGTGGCATGGACATTTTATGCAGGTGACATCACACTGGCAGCAGGCCTTCCCAGTGTTTACAGGGTTAGGCTGCATTGCTGTGTTGACCCACGGTGGATAAAACAATTCCTCCAGTTATCCAACCACTGCGGAGAGTGCCATTATCATTAAGAGAACAAGTTTCTCTAAAGCTCCGCCGCCTCCTGGAAGAGAACATTATTATTGAACTAGTGGATGCTTAATCATGAGACTCAGATTTACAGTAGTTGTGGTGAAGGAAAAAATCAGGGGGTCTGTGTCTTTGCATTGATCTGCGTTCTGTAAATAAAGCAATCATTCCCAATAAATACCATTTACCAACTGCTGAGGAACTGACCACACATTTTCATGGGTCTACAGTGTTCAGTAAACTGGACGTAAATCTTGGCTATCTGCAGGTTCCCCTTTACCTTTTAAGCACAGATGTTACAGCTTTTGTGACACACCTTGGAGTGTTCCATTACAAAAGGATGCCTTTTGGCCCCTGCTCTGCTCCTCTGTTTCCAGAAGGTCATGTCTCTGATGAGGGCAGGAATTCCAGGTGTAGCTGTTGTGAACTCTAACCTGACACACCAGACACAGAGACACAAGTCCCAGCACTACACAGGCTTTATTTACAGCTGACACAGTAAAACCACACAGTTCCTTTCTTTCCTTTGTCTCTTCTGCCTCCACTCCTCCTCAAGCTCGTCGTTCACCTCCTGACTCTGGCTCTAGAATTGTGGCAGCTGTTCCCTTTTATACAGCACCCAGAAGTGCTCCAGTGTTCCACAATCTCTTTGCAGCTGCACTTCTGGGTGAGATGGCAGCTGTGCAGAGGAAAGCTCAGTCGTTCTCCATATGCCCCCTGGCAGTGGTCATGGGGCCCCACCAGGGTTGAGCTTCCCTGCTCCGTGGCATTGTAGCAAGCCAGCGGGGCTGCCCTCTGTGGTCCCGGGGGAGATATTGCCCCGTGCAACCTCCTTTCACCTTCTAGAGTGTCCCAGCTGGGTAACAATCCCAGCTGCCCATTACACTGTTTATTTGTATACACATCATAGTGCATGCTGCAACCCAGGGTCAACATGACTTGTGCCTTTCTTAGGTGTTCTCAAATTGCCATGTCACCCTTAATGCGGAAAAGTGTCCTTTTGGGGGGCTAGAAACTGAATTTATTGGGATTATAGGCTTTCAAGGCAAGGCATCACAACCTATAATGTCGCATGTGGATGCTATCCGCTCTCTTCCTGAACCTCAAATGTCCTTACATGTGGCATCCTTTTTGGGAATTGCTACGTATTATCTTCGTTTCCTCCCATATTTTTCCTCAACAACAGCACCACTACACTATCTTCTTAAGAAGGATCTTCCTTGACATTGGACTTCAGACTGTCAGAAGGCTGTGGATCACTTAAGCAGCAGCTCACCAGTTCTACTTTTAGCTTACTTTAGAATTGCAGCTCCAACTTTTGTGACCTGTGATTGCTTTTGTTGTAGTATTGGGAACCAGTCATTTACCAAGTGCATGATGGTACAGAAAGACTTCTTGCTTTTGCTTCATGGATGCAGTCTCCTGCTGAATAGAATTTTAGGCTTGAATTTTGCACCTTTTAGGCACAATGCAGTAGCAGACTTCTTATCTCAAGTAGTTGTGCCAGCTACGGTTCAACAGATTTGTGACATGGAGCCAGACCTGGGGCCTCATGTAGTAACACCTGCGTAGAATCCACACTATAACATGGCGTATGGACAAAAGCAGAAATGTTCGTACGCACAAAAAAATCCAGATGCATAAATCTGTGCAAACACCAACTTCCACGTTCTTCCGCTATATAAATCCCGGTTAGCGTGAAAAGTAACGCACGTGCCTGCTGTCCCACCCAACTCATTCCAGAATTATGCTTCTTTGAATATGCAAATCAATATAAATAGCCCTTAAGCTCAGCCTTCTGTGAAAAGACAATGGCAAAAGCATGGGAGGAAAATAGAAGAATTTCAGCGAATACCAAGTGGAGGCAAGGAAAAATTTACTATTTGTTGGTTTAAACAGTGATATAATCCACAAAAGGAAGTTGATTGAATGACATAGTGTCGGTGAAACTTGAAAGCTCAAGTTCACAAAGTCACGCAGTGCCCGAAATAAAGTTGTCAGATATCAAAGTCACCATTAACACTAGAATTACCAGAGCCTACAAAAAAACTCGTATATCCATCCCACCTTAAATAGCTTTGCACCTCTCCATCAGTGTCTTTTTTTTTTTTTTTTTTTGTCCTGTAAATGTGTTGATAAGCAGTCTGCTATCACATCCCCCAACACCGCACAGTTTTCTTGGCTCAAATCTGTTTACCTGCGTGTCAGTTGCTTGGAGTTGCATAGAGTGAGAAGTCAAGCAAAATGACACCTTTTATAAATACTATATCGTTATTTGGAACACATGCATTTCATGTGTGTTCCGTGCCTATAACAATCTATGTACAGTAAACACATCATTAAAACAAATGTTTTTTATGTTTTAGTAATGATTGACAAAAATGTAGACATGAAGTGTATAATGTGTTAAGCCTGAATTCCAAATATCAAACAAACAGTTTCACAAAGGTACAAATATAACAGAACAAGTGCGCTTCTATTCAAGAATATAACTGCAAAAAAAAGAACCCGCGTTAGGGGTGTGACATTGACACACGTTTGCTACGACCACTTCGGTGGTTCAACGAATCAACTGTTGACTGGTAATTAAAACTTCACGGGTTCAATCCTGGATGAGTCCGTTTTGAGAAGCGAGCTGCTCTTATTCTCACTATTTCAGAATAAAAACATACATTTGAATTCAGTCTATAACAGTCGGTGTAAATGAATGATACTTGTAAAGGTTAGCTTTTTTTTTTTTTTTATAATTCACTTTTATTCTCTGTCGCATTCACGAGTCCATCCGGCCTATACCAAAAACCCCCCCCCCCCCCCCCCCCCCCCCCCCCCCCCATCTGACACTGCTGTTTTCACATAAAGAAGCGCTATAACAGAGGTGAACTAAGATGATGACGGTTCTACATCAGAGCAAGAATGCACCGATGCACTTCCACCAGCTAGTTATCTAAACACTAGAGTAGTCTATATTAAGGTGGGACAGGTCTACGAGTTTTTTCGTAGGCTCAGGTAATTCTATTGTTAAAAGGTGAGTCATAGCCCACTGTCTGAGTGTCATATGAAAGCTTAGAGTAGAGAGAAAAGAAAAAAAAATACACAGTGAGAAAAAAGCTTGAAATGCCAACTTTAATCTTGAAATTTCCACTTTAATCACGTCATTTATTTTGTCATTAAAGTAGAACATCATAAACTTCATCTTTAAATGTTTAATTTACTAGTTTACCCAAATACCATTGTAACTAAAGTAGCACGTTAAATGCTTTGTTTTTGTATGTGTTCTTCTATGTGCTCTGTGTGTGAATCACTATGTGCTTCTTAAACGGGCTTTCTCTTCCTCCGACAGGACACAGAATCCATTACATTCGTGATATTACAGCTCTCTGAATAATTAAAATACTGAGATGTATACTTTATCATTTTCATGATGATAGGAATAAAAGCATGTTATTAAACATGGGGACACAGTGGCGCAGTGATAGTGATGAGCTGGCGCCTCGTCCACAGATTGTATCTGCCTCCTGCAAGATGCTTGCTGCGCGACCTTCGATGAAATAATTTATTGCAGCAGTACTAACCCCAAATTGCCACACATTCAGCTCTGTAATAGATGTTAAGCCATCTGTAAGCTTAGAACGACGATTCTTCAAAACTTTTAAGGAACATTGAAATATCTTCATAGTACATGTTTAATTATTCTAGTCATCTATCTTTCCAGTGTCCCGCCTCTTCTATAAGGAGCACTTGATGGACTGATTGAGTGCGTTTTATAGTTCTTGGGATGAAACTTTTTAAACCACAAGGTCCGTACAGGAAAGGCTTTGAAGTGTTTGTTGGAGGAGAGCAGTTCAAATAGGCAGCATGGCTGAGGCAGAGTGTGCTTGATGCTGTATACCAATAATTCTCCTTCCAATCAGCTGCTCCGAGTGGTACAGTATGAGTAATATGGAAAAAGATGATCTGCTGTGGCAACCCCTAACTGGAGCAGCTGAAAGTAGAAGAAGGTGCATTGAGATTAACAACACTAAAGCAGCTATGGTATTTGGAATAGTTTGGCCATTCCGTGCACCATTATATTGTTACAGGTTAATTACAATCCGATGCCTTAAACTAATAAACAATATGCGGTTAATTTCAGTATTTGATAAAGCCATGTCAGGGATGTGGATCTAAAAAGAAAGGGAAACCATACTGGAGCAAAAGCACTGCTTTGATGCTGAGTGCCGCCAGTTTTGCAAAACCAAGCGGAGGAACTTGCATATGCCAGGGTTGGAGCTAATGTGAAAATGTGCATGGCTTTACACCAAGTTTAGGTTTTATACATCTCAATTTGACGGTGGAAATGGTCTTGCGCAACATTTTTGTGCGTGCGCATCATTTACACATGAGGCCCCTCGTGTTTATTTTACATACTCTTGTCTCTTCTGTTATCTCAATGGATCAGCTGCGCCAAACATCCAGAGATATACCTAATTTTTTTTCTAAACTTCCCCAATTTATTAGGGAATGATGGTCCCCCTACAACAGAACAGGAACTGGTTCCATTCTATGAGGTTAAGGAGGATTTATTCTGTTGGGAAGATGTCTGTATGGCCCAAGGCCATCGTACCCTCGTACCAGTAGGTGGTACAAGCACAAGTTTTGCAAATGGCACATAAGGGCTATTTGGGCATTGTAAAGCTGAAAGTGTTGCAGAGATTGTGTGGTGGCCCAATATAGACTGTGATGTTGGGATACTGGTAAAAAGACTGTACTGCCGGTCTCCTCAGTAGCAATTCTCCACCTACTGTAGTCCACTAGCTCCCCTCAGTTCTGTACATCTGCAGTGAATTGCTTGGTGCTCCACACATTGTTTGCTATCTCCTGATGGTAAATGATCTCCATCCAATTGGCCAGAAGCCCTGCCTCTTGCAGCTGTGACCACCCAATCCATCATTCGGGCCCTCAATTACCCTTTTTCTTGGTGGAGCCTGCCAGACAAGAAAACTACTGATAATGGACCCCAGTTCATTTCAGTTGAAATTCAGACAAAGCAATTAAACACATTAGAATGTCTGTGTACCACCTAGAATCGATTGGTGGGGTTGAATGTCTCAAATGCATGATAAAAAAATCTACCTGGCAGAAGGTTGGCACTTTGAGGCAGCTGTCCTTCAGACACAATTACATTGTCAAACAGCAAAACATATCACAATTGGGGTATCGCCTGCTTCCTTGATTTTAGACAGAGAAGTGACCTTCCCTTTGGACTGCCTTTTTTTTTTTTTTTTTTTTTTTGAGTAAAACTTTACCTCTGCTAACACATTCTCAGACACTCATGTTACCTCTCAACAGCAGTGTATGCAACAGTATTTCAGTCAGGCCAAAAAACCAAAACTGCCATTGCTAAAGGAGCAAGACTAGGGGTGTATGTGTGTCTTCCCAGCTGTATCAGTAAGATGAGACCCCATTGCTAATATCCATTGCAAATTATTCAGTGGCTTGGACTAGCTACTTCTGCAAGATGGTTCCAGACATTGTGCAGATAGCCATAAAAAGTCAAATTCATCCTGGTCCAAGATGGTATGGGAGCACTGAATAGTGGCTGGAATTGCAATGGCTGGTCCTCGATCACTACCACAGACTTTCTCTAGGGTTTCATATTCATTTAGGCCTAGAAGACCTCCCTCCCTTCTGATTTAAGGACTGTGTTACCAACTAGGCCTTAGTTTTAAAAAAGGAAGGGGAAATGTGGTGTTTTGCCAGAAGTGGGGTTGGAAGTGGGGTTGGGTTTTGTGCGGTTCTAGGATTGAACAGAAAACAGGTAAACGGAAATATTGTCATTGTTGATGTTAATAAGGTAATTTTAAGATTGTTTGTGAATCACTATTTCTGATATAACCCACTTACATTGGATAATGTACATTATGAGATTTTTTAGGTCCTTTGAGATATTCCCCAACTGTGCTGCACGTCGAAACATGGTTGACACATCTGTCGAGGGGTTGCTCTTCCATTGCTGAGGCAACCACGGGGTTTGCAGCGCCACCGAGGCAAATGCAAGTTCGAAGCCTCACTTGGCGTCTTCTCTTGGGTGCAAGACAGTGACTCACACACCACAATATATTATTGTAATATGCACCTTGTTTAAAACTGTATTTTAAATGAAAATTTTAATTGCTGAAAAAAAGGAAATAAGGATCATTTTGTCATTCAGCAACATTTTGAAATTTTTAAAGGAAATGAATACTGATACAAAGCACAATTTGGTTTTTGTTCATGTATCAAAAATAAAAAATGTGGTGAGCTCAAATCAGCAAGTAGGGGTTAGGTTTTACACTACAGCTGCATTTTACAAAAGCAGATTGTTTGTTTTAATAAGTGATAACACATTCAGAGGCTACAAAAGATGCACAGCCAGCAGAAATATAGTCCACTTAATAAAGGGATAATGCATTATCAAATGACCACAAGGTTTTGTTGATGATATTGGTGTTTGATTATCTGAACTGTTTTTATTTTATGGAGTGTGAGCAGTGAAAAAAGTCTTTGGACTTGGATAAAGTGATATTTAAATAATCTGGCTATATTTAAGTATTAGTAATAAGGTAAGATGAAAGAGACTGGTATTCTGACTCTGCATGACAGAGAAGCAGAGAAAAACTTTTTGATTTTATTTTGCTCTAACCAAATACTGTATAGGGAAAAAATAAATGCTGTTAAGTTTTTAAGTACTATTGGTAAAGTATTTATATATTTTTCTCTATAGTCTTCTTTTTGCTCAACAGTTGAAAGAATAAATGGGGCATAAGCTTTGCTGCAACAGTTTAATTTTTCAGACCTACATTTGTATCGATGCCTCTGTGGCTCAACTGTTAATTTTTTTTGTGTACGTTTTTTGTGTACATGATGTTGTTGTGGTTATTCATTATACGGTAATATGTTTATGATATTTTAAATCCAGAGTAAATCATGCCCACTTAGTTCTAAAGTTGGTTTACAGAGACTAACAAGAAATAAACGGACATGTAAGCATAAAAATAAATTGGAAAACCTAAATGACAATGTCTAGTAATCTGTCTGTACATATTTGAATGGAACGTAAGGGGTTTGCACAAAGGGCCATGTACACGAAAATGTACCAGTTGGCTTATTAGATATTTGTCATTTAACAGTGACAAAGGAAAATAAAAATAAGCCATTTCAATATCACATTTAATTTGTTTTATTGCCTGTTTTTTTTGTTTTGGCAATTTAGGAAATTGGGGAACTAAAGATTACAGATTTTTCAAGCATTACTTTTATTAGCAGTGAACAGTGTGCCAAAAATGTTTACCAGTTTGTGTCACCTCTTCTGCCAGTTGTCATATATGATTAAGAGATTGTTCTTTTCTCTAGCTAAAAAAAAAAAAAATCTCTTTTTGTTTAAGAATGGGGCTGCATGTAAGGGTCATTAGTATATTTTCTTTTATTTCACTACACTGTCTGATACAATATAATTGTGTTTTATGCATGCCTAATTTACTGAGATTCTATCCTTTTTCCTCATTTGACAATAACTAAATGTAACTGCTCCACTCTTTATTACATAAACATATTTTGTCGATTCTTCACATATATCAAGGAGTGGTGAAAAATTTAATCTGAAAGCAAGACAGATGTATAATGGTCAATTATAAAGAATGGTACCTCCTCTGTTTCACCTATTTGCTACATCTCTGCTAAATCTGTCACACCTCTTTTAACCATTTAGTCCTCCCAGAATACCTACATTTATTTTCCATATTTAAGAAGGATGCAACTCCAAATATGCCTGACTACGTATTTTATTAACACTTCATCAATCAAGAGCAACTTTTAAGATTAATTTATTTTCATCATAAAAGCTTTGACAGCAATCCCCCAATTAATCTATTATTCTGGTACTAATATGCAGACATTAGATTTGTGTTTAAAAAAAAAAAAAATGTAATAAGCCTGACATCCGCATGTGACCTGGAGTAAGAATAAGGCCTTTAACTCACACAAGAGGGACAAATGTTGGTGTGTCAGGAAAGGAATCTAGCTTTAAGCATTTCTGCTTGCAGTACTCTAAGGATGCTGAAATGAGAAAGGAAAGAAGAATGTGCTCAGGATTGTGAATGCTGAGAATGAAAATGTTTTAATCATGTGACACTGTACAATTCACAGCATTGTAGAAAGATATAATATATTGCAGCATGTTCTGCTTAATAAAGCTAGTCATTCTGCAATTCTTACCCTTTATGAATTATGAATCTGAATTTAGCACCATGAAGATTAGATGGTTCACATTTTTCTGAGCTGCAGGGTACTGGTGCTTTGATCATGACAATGTCACTCATAAATACAATTCATAGAGAGTCAATTAGGTGCTACAGTGGACAGAGTGATTTCTATGCAATTGTACTTCTCTCTCCCTGTCCCTTATTCCCTATATAATGTGATTTTGATAGTAAATAGTATATCTCTTCAGTAATTTTTCCCACTTTTACATGCATAACTACTGTTTGAGAGAATAATATTGCTTCAAAGAAAATTAAGTACACTCTTGTGAGAACAACTGCATCAGGGATCTGCAACAATCTTTAGGTAGGCGATACTTGTTAAAGTAACATTACCCAGAGCATCTCAGTGCCTCATAGTGCACTGCTTTTAGCAGGCAGCACAAGATTGTATAGAGCCTTATATGCCAAGAAAATTAAACATATATGCATTATTCTAAAAGAATGCAATATGTGTTCCCTATCAGGAGCAGATATAACCAAAGTCGTTCCTGAAAAGCATACATTTTTCAGCTGTTCTTTCACATAGTTTACTGTCAGCTTTTAAAGAATGAGTACCTGCCTAAAATGAAAATAACACACAGAACACCTAATAAACTAGTAATGAAGGTGCACTGCACTGTCTGCAATAATAAAAAAATGGAACAAAGGGCTGTCCATTGAGCATTACTGGCAGGAATGATGAGGTGTGGCACATGTGACTTGAGTATTAAGTCAAAAGAAGGAATGACTCCCAAAGGGGTGAGTTTGACCATAAACAGATCCTAAATAATAATGATCTGATGCACTTAGCAACTACATTTAACAGATGTCTATCTTTCCACCCATGAGAAGATGGGCGTGTGTGGTTTTATTTTATCTGTGTAAAAACAGGGAGTAGACAGAGGAGGGAATTCTCACAAATTTAAAGAGAAACTTGGGCCACTGCTTCAAAAAATATTTTAGTAGGAAAGCAACCATTATGAATGCAGTGTCAAATCACCTCCACCAAAATCCATATTATTAAAACAAAAATTTTGAAATGTAGCTGAACAGGGGAAATATTTTTTTTTAAAGTATAGTTCCAACTTTGAAATTAGTCTGCCATTTGGTATAAAATGAAGAGGCACAGGAAAGAAGAAACTGTAGACTGTATTAGGCTGTCTATAAGCTCTTTAAATACATTTGTTCAGTTTTAATCACTCAATTTCATGTATAGCCTATATTAGCTAAACTGAAGCACCTGTACAAATGAACATTCTATCCATTGTTCACAATGAAGATGCCAAATAAGGAAGAAAAAAATATACCAACTGCTAACTGTTAACAGGCTTTGCCTAGAAAATTTCCAAGACAATTGACAGTGCTGTCAATTAATTGGGATGTGTCAAGAGCAGAGGTGGGTAGTAACGAGTTACATTTATTCCAATACATTTACTTGAGTAACTTTTAAAAACAAAATTGTACTTTTGAGAGTAGTTTTACTGTGCCATACTTTTTACTTTTACTTGAGTACATTTGTGAAGAAGAAACGCTACTCTTACTCCGCTACATTGGGCAACACGACTTGTTACTTTTTTCCATTTATACATTACTGTATATTTTTGCCAGAGAAGTTGCCAGTGGATCTACTACATGACTGTTTCACCAATCAGACGTAGCAACCAATAATCACATGACTACGTTTCACAATCCGATGTAGCCATGCAGTCATGACCACACACAGACTTCCTGCGTCTGCCGCCTGCGAGAGACTTTAGTCATGCTGGGCTCCTATTCACTGCTAAACGGTCACAGATTCACTACAAGAACCCTTGAGAAGCTTAACCATCACTTCACTGAGTGAAGAACAAGCACGTTTTTAACTAAACATGCACAGACAGTCATGGTAAAGTGAGACTTCTTGTACATGCACAAGCTGCCTTGTTCTAATGTTATTTTCTATCAGCTGTGCTATTTGGAGGGCAAATGTGTGATGATGCCGGTTCCCTACAGACTCCCTCTTCCCACATGGGAGTCTGCTGAACACCACACCGTCAATTTAGTTATGACCGAGATGAGCTGACATATGAGGATAATTCACTGATGAGTCCGAGGATGGTGGAAAAAGTGCTCAAGTGCTTCTATTAAAAAACCATCCATCCATCCATCCATTATCCAACCCGCTGAATCCGAACACAGGGTCACGGGGGTCTGCTGGAGCCAATCCCAGCCAACACAGGGCACAAGGCAGGGAACCAATCCTGGGCAGGGTGCCAACCCACCGCAGGACACACACAAACACACCCACACACCAAGCACACACCTAGAGCCAATTTAGAATCGCCAATCCACCTAACCTGCATGTCTTTGGACTGTGGGAGGAAACCGGAGCGCCCGGAGGAAACCCACGCAGACACGGGGAGAACATGCAAACTCCACTCAGGGAGGACCCGGGAGGTGAACCCAGATCCCTAGGTCTCCCAACTGCGAGGCAGCACCAGTCGAAACAAAAGTAAAATCAACAAGTGTGTCCAATGGAGCAGTGTTCTAAAAAACAGTACATATATAAATCCATAAAAATCATTGTGAAAAGTAAGGATAAAAAAAATCAATAAATCGTTTAAAAATCCGAGGTTAAAATGCATACTGACGACTCCTGATCTCAGCCCACCTCCTTCTCATTCTCCTGGCTCACCCATTGCTCGCGTAACCAGCGGAGACACAGCAGCCACGAGCTCCTTTCGGCCGACCTCCGCCTTGGCTCTTTTCTTTTCTCCTTATCTTTGATTTCACCCTTCTTTTTTTGTGCTGACCTGTATATATACACTTCCGTCTCTGTGGGCCTTAATCACATGCCGCAGGAAGCCAATGAAGCAATTGAGAACGATCGCACGTGCAGGTGCGACTCGCTCCAACTACCTCATTAACTCCCCACAGTCGTGCAGTTACACCCATGGAGAGTGACACGGCTTTTTGGATTTGAAACTGGCCTTTTTTTTTTTTTTTTTTTTGAAGCCGCGGACCCGCTACACCACAAAGTGAATATACAGTATTATACGGTCAGTGTACAGTATACAGTGCATCCGGAAAGTATTCACAGCAAATCACTTTTTCCACATTTTGTTATGTTACAGCCTTCTTCCAAAATGATTAAATTCATTTTTTTTCCCTCAGAATTCTATACACAACACCCCATAATGACAACGTGAAAAAAGTTTACCTAAGGTTTTTGCAAATTTATTAAAAATAATAAAATTGAGAAGGCACATGTACATAAGTATTCACAGCCTTTGCCATGAAGCTCAAAATTGAGCACAGGTGCATCCTGTTTCCCCTGATCATCCTTGAGATGTTTCTACAGCTTAATTGGAGTCCACCTGTGGTAAATTCAGTTGATTGGACATGATTTGGAAAGGCACACACCTGTCTATATAAGGTCCCACAGTTGACGGTTCATGTCAGAGCACAAACCAAGCATGAAGTCAAAGGAATTGTCTGAGACCTCCGAGACAGGATTGTCTCGAGGCACAAATCTGGGGAAGGTTACAGAAACATTTCTGCTGCTTTGAAGGTCCCAATGAGCACAGTGGTCTCCATCATCTGTAAGTGGAAGAAGTTCGAAACCACCAGGACTCTTCCTAGAGCTGGCCGGCCATCTAAACTGAGCGATCGGGGGGAGAAGGGCCTTAGTCGGGGAGGTGACCAAGAACCCGCTGGTCACTCTGCCAGAGGTCCTCTGCGGAGAGAGGAGAACCTTCCAGAAGGACAACCATCTCTGCAGTAATCCACCAATCAAGCCTGTATGGCAGAGTGGCCAGACGAATGCCATTTCCTTAGTAAAAGGCACATGGCAGCCCTCCTGGAGTTTGCCAAAAGGCACCTGAAGGACTCTCAGACCATGAGAAAGAAAATTCTTTGGTCTGATGAGACAAAGATTGAACTCTTTGGTGTGAATGCCAGACGTCACTTTTGGAGGAAACCAGGCACCGCTCATCACCAGGCCAATACCCATCTCTACAGTGAAGCATGGTGGTGGCAGCATCATGCTGTGGGGATGTTTTTCAGCGGCAGGAACTGGAAGACTAGTCAGGATAAAGGGAAAGATGACTGCAGCAATGTACAGAGACATCCTGGATGAAAACCTGCTCCAGAGCGCTCTTGACCTCAGACTGGGGCGATGGTTCATCTTTCAGCAGGGACAACGACCCTAAGCACACAGCCAAGTTATCAAAGGAGTGGCTTCAGGACAACTCTGTGAATGTCCTTGAGGTGGCCCCGCCAGAGCCCAGACCTTGAATCCAATTGAACATCTCTGGAGAGATCTTAAAAATGGGCTGTGCACTGACACTTCCCATCCAAACCTGATTGAGCTTGAGAGGTGCTGCAAAGAGGAATGGGAGAAACTGGCCAAGGATAGGTGTGCCAAGCTTGGTGGCATCATATTCAAAAAGACTTGAGGCTGTAATTGCTGCCAAAGGTGCATCGACAAAGTATTGAGCAAAAGCTGTGAATACTTATGTACATGTGATTTCTCAGTTTATTTTTAATAAATTTGCGAAAACCTCAAGTAAACTTTTTTCACGTTGTCCTTATGGGGGTGTTGTGTGTAGAATTCTGAGGAAAAAAATGAATTTAATCTATTTTTGGAATAAAGCTGTAACATAACAAAATGTGGAAAAAGTGATGCGCTGTGAATACTTTCCGGATGCACTGTATCTTGTCACTGTAAGTAGTTTGCACTGTTCAAACATACATGTTACCTACTGTAGGTATTGGTTTCAAAAGCTTTGTTGTGAAAAACTGAGATTTTGAACTTTATTTGTGCATCTTTATTTTGTAAAGATGTTTATTTTTACTCATTTTTTATTTTATTATTTGGAAATAGTAGAATTTGCACATTTTATATTTTTGTCTGTCTTATTGCAACATTTCTAAAAAAAATCATTTATGTTCAGTTACTCAGTACTTGTAGTCTTTTCACCAAATACTTTTTTCCTCGAGTAATTTTTTGGATGGACTACTTTTTACTTCTACTTGAGTAATATTATTTTGAAGTAACGCTACTCTTACTTTGAGTACAATTTTTGGCTACTCTACCCACCTCTGGTCAAGAGTACATTGTAACTAATTAAGTACTTTTCTATATACAATATTTTTTTTAAATTACCGGGGCTCTTTAGTCTTGAACATGCTACATATAATTGCCCATGAGCAAAACATTCCTGCTGCAAATAAATTGTTACTTTTCTTAGTCACTGAATTTGGGCTTTGTTGATGGTCATTGCAAACATTTTATAGGAATCTTTTTTTTTTTTTTATATATATATATTGTCCATAACGAACACCATTTTCAAGCATAGGGGTGTTCATATGTGCACTTGGCACCCAGGACACCCTAGGGCCTCAGTTCGATGATCGACTTTGTGGTCGTGTCGTCGGACTTGCGGCCCACATGTCTTGGAGAGGGGCGGAGCTGTAAACTGATCACCACCTGGTGGTGAGTTGGCTTTGATGGTGGGGGAGGATGCCGGTCAGGCGTGGTAGGCCCAAACGTGTTTGTGAGGGTCTGCTGGGAACGTCTGGCAGAGCCCCCTGTCAGAAGTAGCTTCAACTCCCACCTCCGGCAGAACTTCGACCACATCCCAAGGGAGGTGGAGGACATTGAGTCCGAATGGGCCATGTTCCGTGCCTCTATTGTTGAGGCAGCTGACTGGAGCTGTGGCCGTAAGGTGGTCGGTGCCTGTCGTGGCGGCAATCCCCGAACCGTTGGTGGACACCGGCGGTGAAGGATGCCGTCAAGCTGAAGGAGGAGTCCTACAGGACCCTTTTGTCCTGTGGGACCCTGGAGGCAGCTGATAGGTACCGGCAGGCCAAGCGGAATGTGGCTTTGGTGGTTGCTGAGGCAAAAACTCGGGCGTGGGAGGAGTTTGGGGAGGCCATGGAGAACGACTTTCGGACAGCTTCGAGGAGATTCTGGTCCACCATCCGGCGTCTCAGGAAGGGGAAGCAGTGCAGTGTCAACACTGTATATGGTGGGGGATGGTGCGCTGCTGACCTCGACTCGGGACGTTGTGGGTCGGTGGGGGGAGTACTTCGAAGACCTCCTCAATTCCCATTAACATGCCTTCCAATGAGGAAGCAGAGCCTGGGGACTCGGAGGTGGGCTCCCCCATCTCTGGGACTGAGGTCACCGAGGTGGTCAAAAAACTCCTTGGTGGCAGGGCCCCGGGGGTGGATGAGATACGCCCGGAGTTCCTCAAGGCTCTGGATGTTGTAGGACTGTCTTGGTTGACACGTCTCTGCAACATCGCATGGACATCAGGGACAGTGCCTCTGGATTGGCAGACCGGGGTGATGGTCCCCCTCTTTAAGAAGGGGGATCGGAGGGTGTGTTCCAACTACAGAGGGATCACACTCCTCAGCCTCCCTGGAAAAGTCTATTCAGGGGTCCTGGAGAGGAGGGTCCATCGGATAGTCGAGCCTCGGATTCAGGAGGAACAGTGTGGTTTTCGTCCTGGTCACGGAACAGTGGACCAGCTCTACACCCTTAGCAGGGTCCTGGAGGGTGCATGGGAGTTTGCCCAACCAGTCTACATGTGTTTTGTGGACTTGGAAAAGGCATTCGACCCGTGTCCCTGGGGAATCCTGTGGGGGGGTACTCCGAGAGTATGGGGTACCGGCACCCCTGATAAGGGCTGTTCGGCTCCCTGTACGATCGGTGCCAGAGCTTGGTCCGCATTGCCGGCAGTAAGTCGAACCCGTTTCCAGTGAGAGTTGGACTCCGCCAGGGCTGCCCTTTGTCACCGATTCTGTTCATAACTTTTATGGACATAATTTCTAGGTGCAGCCAGGGCGTTGAGGGGGTCCGGTTTGGTGGGCTCAGGATTGGGTCACTGCTTTTTGCAGATGATGTTGTCCTGTTTGCTTCATCAGGCCGTGATCTTCAGCTCTCTCTGGATCGGTTCGCAGCCGAGTGTGAAGCGGCTGGGATGAGAATCAGCACCTCCAAATCCGAGACCATGGTCCTCAGCCGGAAAAGGGTGGAGTGCCCTCTCAGGGTTGGGGAGCGAGATCCTGCCCCAAGTGAGGAGTTCAAGTATCTCGGGGTCTTGTTCACGAGTGAGGGAAGAATGGAGCATGAGATCGACAGGCGGATCGGTGCGGCATCCGCAGTAATGCGGGGCGCTGCATCGGTCAGTCGTGGTGAAAAAGGAGCTGAGCCGCAAGGCGAATCTCTCAATTTACCAGTCGATCTATGTTCCTACCCTCACCTATGGTCATGAGCTATGGGTAGTGACCGAAAGAACAAGATCGCGAATACAAGCGGCTGAAATGAGTTTCCTCCGCAGGGTGTCTGGGCTTTCCCTTAAAGATAGGGTGAGAAGCTCAGTCATCCGGGAGGGGCTCAGAGTAGAGCCACTGCTCCTCCGCATCGAGAGGAGTCAGATGAGGTGGCTCGGGCTTCTGATCAGGATGCCTCCTGGACGCCTCCCTGGTGAGGTGTTCCGGGCACGTCTAAACCGGGAGGAGGGCCCCGGGGAAGACCCAGGACACGTTGGAGGGGACTATGTCTCTCGACTGGCCTGGGAACCCCTTGGGATTCTCCCGGAAGAGCTAGAAGAAGTGGCCGGGGAGAGGGAAGTCTGGGCATCTCTGCTCAAGCTGCTGCCCCCGCGACCCGACCTCGGATAAGCGGGGAGACAATGGATGGATGGATGGATAATATATAAGTATTTTATTAAAATACTTGACTTGCTTGTATGAAATGTTAACAAAACTAGGTTTGAAAACAAATCAACCTCCACACATGAGAAAGAGAGCTAGGCCAGCAGAGAAACTTTAAACTAGTAAAATAAACAGATAAATTTAATAAATGAATAAAAATAACCAATAAAAAGAGGAGAGAGAATTTGCTTCAATTTAAATGCTTATTCTAAAATGTTATTGATTGGGTCCTTCCAGGTTTGTACAGATCCTCCTAAGTGAGAATTTGATTTTTCCAATTTCAAATAGTAAATAACATCAGTTTACCCACTGACTTAAAAGAGGTGGGTTAGGATTCTTCCAGTTGAGTAAGATAGATAATTTTACGTGCTAATAGTGAAGTAAAGGCAATTAGTTTGTTTCTCCTTCTCCACTTTAAGCCCATCTGGGAGTACACCAAACACCGCTGTTAATAGATTAGGAGGGATTGTGACACCAAGGCTGTCTGAGAGGCATTTAAAAATTTTGGTCCAGAATGATAATTTGGTGCATGCCCAAAACTTGATTGCAATGTTCGTAGGTTGGGTCTTGCCCTGGAAACATTTGGACAATTTTAAACGAGACAGATGTGCTCGATTTATATCATTTTTAAGTTGAATAATTTTACGCTTTGCGCATATGGAGCTAAAGTGAATTGTGTGCATTGCTACCTTCCACTCCTTTTCTGAGATGTTGAGTGACAGATGCTTTTCCACTGTACTCTGGGTTCTTTGAAAGGGAGGGACTGTAAAATGTTTTTATGTTATGGAGGAATCTGTATTGTTTTGAATTGAAATGGGTAATTAGTAGGTTGGAAGCATGTGCTGATAGTGTGTTGTTGTACCCACCACATGTCAAACCACCTGGATTAATTAGTAGGAATAATGGAAATTTTGGGTATAAATTTCTTCTGTAGGATGCAGTTACAAAGTTTTCAAGGGCTCGAGTAGAACCAATATACGAATTGAAACAGGTGTATGGAAACAACTGTTAACTTCAGAGAAGGTGGGGGAGTAAATTGCAACCAATAAGAACTGAAATAAACCTCAAAAAAACTTACACAATTAAAGCAATAAAAAGTCAATGAAAAAGTACAGCTAACCTGAAGTCTAACCATTCAATGCGCACTACATCCTTATTGGACAATGGTAACAAGCAAACTGAACCAAACTCTGCTTTATTAATGGGTTTTTACTTGGTTCACTCAAGAATTTGTTTTAGAGGTTATTGCCAGTTATTTGTTTACCTGGAGTGGCAGGGGGATGCAGTAATATAATATTATTAGATGTTTTTGACATCTATTTTATGCTGGTCAGTCAAGCATTTGTTTTCAAGTCCTAGGCAGACAAAGCTCCAACACTGAATTGTGTTTTACTTTTAACTAATTGCAAACAGCAGTAATGTTTATGGGCTGCAGATTTACGTGGCCTATGCAATGGCTGGGAGGACTGGGGGGGGGGGGGGGACAAACTGATGGCTGGAGAAAAAAACAATCTGCAGGAGCCATGATAAAATGTTAAAATAGGTTTGTAACAGTTTTTTAAAGTGCTCCACCGTATTAGCCTGCCAAATTTCTATCGGTAAGCTATTCCAGATTTTAGGTACATAACAGTAAAAGGCTGCCTCACCACTTCTTTTAAGTTTAGCTCTTAGAATTATAAGCAGACACTCATTTGAAGATCTAAGGTTACGATTTGGAATGTAAAGTGACAGGAATTCCAAAATATAGGACGGTGCGAGATTATTTAAAGCTTTGTAAACTATAAGCAGCATTTTAAAGTCAATTCTAAATGGCAGGGGTAACCAATGTAATGATATAAAACCTGAAGAGATGTGCTCAGATTTTCTTTCTAGTTAAGATCCTGGCAGCTGCATTCTGCACTAGTTGCAACCGATTGATGTGTTTTTTGGTAGCCCTGAAAGGAGTGTGTTGCAGTAATCTAGTCAACTAAAAACAAAAGCAAGAACTAATTTTTGAGCATCTTGCAAGGTTTTGCCATATTCCTTAAGTGAAAAAATGCTGTCCTAGTAATCTGATTAATATGCAATTTTAAAATTTTAGCTCAGTCAATACCCCAAAATTCTCAGTCTTAAGTCTAATAGATCAAGTATATTTATAATACTCGCTATATCCATTTTTGCCAATCACTTTGTTTTCTCCTTATTTAGTTTAAGAAAATTACTACTCATCCACTCAGAAACAAGAGAGACATTGGGTCAGTGAAGCAAGAGAGTTGGGGTCATTAATAAATATTGATAAATACAGTAGTGTGTCTTCAGCATAGCTGTGGTAGCTCACTCTATGCTTTGAGATAAGCTGTACTAATGGAAGCATGTAGGTCGAAAAGAGCAGTGGATCCATGATAGATCTTCAGATAGCAACTTCTCCCAACCATCCAAGAACAGTTTTGGTGATGAACAATGCCTTTTCCAGCATGATGGAGCACCGTGCCGCAAGTCTAAAGTGATAACTAAATGGATCGGGGAACAAAACATTGAAATTTTGGGTCCATTGGCCAGTAAACTCCTCAGACCTTAATCACATTGAGAACTTGTGGTCAATCCTCAAGAGGAGGTGGACAAACAACAACCCACAAATTCTGACAAGCTCCAAGCATTGATTATGCAAGAATGGGCTGCCATCAGTCAGGATTTGGCCCAGAAGTTGATTGACAGCATGCCAGGGCAAATTGCAGAGGTCTTGAAAAAGAAGGGCCAACACTGCAAATATTGACTCTTTGGATAAACTTAAGTTTCAATGGCTTTTATTGACAATTATGAAATGCTTCAGTATACCATAGAAACATCTGAGAAAAAGATCCAAAAAACAGTGAAGCAGCAAACTTTGTGAAAATTAATGTTTGTGGTGTTCTCAGAACTTTTGGCCACTGCTGTAATCGGAGGTGCAGATTTGATTAAAAAAGGCCGAACCATCAGAGCTAAGCCATGTTTCACTTAATGTAAGAGTCTGTTTTGTTCTATCACTAATAAGATCATTGATAAAAATCATCTTGTTGTTTAATGCTCTAATATTTGATAAGGCCATATTTAAAGTCTTGGATGAACAGAGATGAATTGGAGGAGTGTTATGGCTGCTTGAAATGGTAGTTAAGTTATTCGTATTAATGCCACTTTGTTTGGATTTTTATTTAATCTATAGTCAGTCATTATCCAACCTGCTATATCCCAACACAGGGCGCAAGGCAGGACGCCAACCCACTGCAGGACACACACACACACACACACGAGCACACACACACACACACACACACTAGGGACAATTTAGGATTGCCAATGCACCTAACCTGCATGTCTTTGGACTGTGGGAGGAAACCCACGTAGACACTGGGAGACCATGCAAACTCCACGCAAGGAGCACCTGGGAAGCGAACCCAGGCCTCCTTACTGCGAGGCAGCAGCGCTACCACTGTGCCACTGTGCTGCCTCTAATCTATAGTCTGTTATAGTTTTAGGACAGCGCATATCTATAGGTGGAGTGGTAATTAAATTACAGTGGAACCTCGGTTCATGACCATAATTTGTTCCAAACCTCTGGTCGTAAACCGATTTGGTCGTGAACCGAAGCAATTTTCCCCCATAGGATTGTATGTAAATACAATTAATCCATTCCAGACCGTACGAACTGTATGTAAATATATTTTTTTAAAGATGTTTAAGCACAAATATAGTTAATTACACCATAGAATGCACAGTGTAATAGTAAACTATTGTAAAAACATTGAATAACACTGACCACAAACACCCAGGCTCCCTGCTCAGCTGCACGCGCAGGCTGTCTCTCTCTCTCTCTCTCTCTCTCTCAGCAGCACGCGAGCCCCCCCACCCCCCCCCCCCCCCCCCCCCCCTGTCTCTCAGAAGCACGCGAGCCCTCTCTCTCTGTAACATTGCAGCAGTTCGCGCTATAGCCTTACAATCCGATCGTTGTATAAACGCTTTTTTTTTTTTTTTTTTATTTAAATGAGTTTTAAGCACAGGGGGGAAAAAAAAAGAACATTTGAACAAATCCGAACTTTATTTAAAAGTCAACCAAGACAGTAACATTGCAGGAGTTCACGCTAATAGCATTACAACCCGATTGCTGTAAACGCTCTTTTTTTAAATGAGTTTTAAGCACATGGAAAAAAAATAAACATTTGAAAAAAAGAGAAAAGTAACATTGCAACACTTTCTTCTCACACACTCTTCACTTGCTTAGAAGCCATGGTTAACTGCAAAAGCACATGAAATACTGTAGAGCAGTGGGTCCCCAACCTTTTTGACAGCAAGGACCACTTTATTAGATGCACATTTTTCCACGGACCGGGGAGGGGGGGGGATGGTGTTTGCAGTTTTGTACACAATTACATTACATTTTCTATTATTAAGTTATTAAGCAGTTCGCATACGTTTGCAACTCAAGATTTTTCTTCTTTTTTTGCATATAACAAAGACATATGCTTTGCCATTTGCCATTCTCCAACAGATTGCAACATCATAAACCTTAACAACTGCTAATCTTTTCTCGCGTCTGCCGTTTCCTATAGGAGGGTGACAATGAGTTAAATTCCAATGGATGTTTTTCAAATGTTTACGAGCAATAAGCAAAAGAATATCACAGAAAACTACAGAAAACAAAAACAGAAAAAAAAAAAAAAAAAAAACCTATGAGGGAAAATTCGAAGAAAGAGATTTTTTTTTTTTTTTTTTTTTTTTTACAATGTTTGTTTGGGGATCTTTGTGCAACACGTGCACAACTGAGCTGTGACCACAGAATCTAACTGCTCCTGTGGATCGATTCATTCAAGCATTTCAAAGTCACTTCGTTGTAATGAAAGTATCTACTGAATGTACTTTCGTAGTAACGCGATTTCTATAGACTCGTGTCATATGGGGGAAACTGTCAGGGACCATAAAAATACATTGTGTAATACTCTCTCACCTCGGTCTCTCTCCTTCTCTCTGCGCCGCTGCAAAGCCCTGCCCGCCAAGCGTTCTGAAAAGTCTGAGTGAGTCTCCGTTGCCGCAGTTCTCTCGCGGCCCGGCTGTCAGACAGCTGCGGCCCAGTAGTGGGCCACAGGACCGGGGGGTTGGGGACCCCTGCTGTAGAGCACAAAGAGTTTACAGGTAAAGCTACGCACGTCAGACTGAGAACAATGAACAGGGAGAGGCTGAACACGTACTTAAATACAGTAATCGACACACACGAACCGGATGGGAAATAGAGCACAAAGAGTTCACAGCGAAAGCGTGTAAGCACGCACGTCTGACCGAGAACAACGCAACAGGTGCGGAAATCATCGCCGCGCACAAACCGAAAGGGGAAACTGGCTTGTTCGTATACCGAGTGTGTGGTCATGAACCGAGGCAAAAGTTTGGCGAACGGTTTTGGTCGTAAACCGAGACGTTCGTGAACAGAGGTTCCACTGTATTTGCGTTTATGCCACATTGTCCGAATTTTTTACTTTGTGGTTGGTTTTTTATAGTATTAATGCAGTACACATTTAAGGAAGAGTTATGCTACAGAGACATTATATCCTAGCAAGACATTATGGAAAGGATTTGGATTAAAGTTGCATAGTCAAGAGAAACAAATTACCTTACAGATGTTTTCAGCGAGAGGACCCGGACACCAAATCTATCGGGATGCAGACCATCTTGCCTGAAGAAACATGGCCTCTCCCAGAAGAGATCCCAGTTGTCCACAAACCTGATGTTTTGTCCCTTGCAGAAGCCTTTCAACCAGTTGTTTAATGCCAACAGATGACTGTAGTATTCATCTGATCTTCTAGCCAGAGGTAAGGGACTCGAAATGAAGATTCTCACATCCAGGGTCCACTCCTTCATAGTATTAAGTGCTGCAAAATCTGCCTTAAGTATCTCATGTCATTTACCCTGACATGTATTACAATGGTCCCCACTGCCCTGTCCTTCTGCCTCTCAAAGACAGTCAGCACTCTTTTCGTAATATCTTGTACTCAAGTACCAAGAAAACTGGAAACAAAACCTCTTTAGGGCAAGAAATATTGAGGTTTCATACAACACAAGAAGGCAGTAAAGTGGCTGAAACAACTAAGGTAAGAATGTTTTAAGGAGTGAGGCTCTAGACAGGAGAGCAGTAAGAACTGTACAGAAAACAGGTGAAAAATATCCTGAAATCTGTACAGTGTCAGGCCCCTCTACTGAGCTGTGCTAGCATTTAAAACTGAGCAAGGGTTGCTGTCACTCATGGCTTACCTAAGACCTGTGTGCCACTTCTTTTTCTCTCTCCCTCCCTTTTTGATCCTAATAAAGCAATACCTATTCTCACAGCTACAGCTCCTGGCACCTGGACTAGAGTTTTATAGTGCTTGCTAACCACCGGCTCACTTGAAATTCACTGAATTTCCTTCCTGCTCTTATCATGCCATGTGTTGTTGGGTTTCTTTTTTTTATTTCCCTCATCTGTCCACCCCTACTGATCAGTGGTATTCTTTTGTATGCCCTGCTCTGTCCCATCTGCTGGTGGCTTCATTTGCATAAACTAGAAAGTCCCAAACAGCTGAGTAGCACTGTGTCTTTCCCATCTTTTTCTCAGTGCTGAGCTGCATTCTCTGCTGGGAGCATGTGACTTTCTAATCTTACTGCATTAGACAGTACTAAAATGCAGGTTTCAGATGAGCCCAAAACCCTGTGATAGAAGGGTGCCTTTTTTCTGCCTTGTGCCAAATGCTGTTGAGTGTTTTTGCGTACTTAATTTACTCTCTATTTTGGGGCTGGCTACAATTATTCTGCAAGGTGATTGCTATAGTCATTGAGACTGTTGATAATGCTAATTTGTAACTGATTAGTACAGTCTTCTGTGTGAGATTACTGGGAGCAGAATATCTTCTGATGTTGAGATATAATCCATCAGACCAGCTTTATAACCTGATGGAATGTTGCATTTTCAAGTCAAGTTTATTGTCATGTGTACTCGGTACAATGAAATTCTTACTTGCATGTCTCCTAAGATTAATTGACAGTAAAGCAATGCCAACAATGCTCACAAATACATTCCATACAACATAGTGTATATGTACTAGCTTGGCAAAAATGGCATATTTGAGTTGGGAGGAGATGAAATAAGTACAGTAAGAAAAAAAAATTCTAATCATTTAAGTTCCCAGTAATCAGAAATTCGTTTTCCACTAAGAAGCACTTGGCTGTTCTGATGGAAGGTGTTACGAAATCATCAGCCAGGGTTTTTCTAGGGTTTAACTAGATGGTCTTGTTTTCTACTCTTCTTCATTCAGAAAAACATAACAGTATGCAGGGGTTTTTTTTTGTTTTTTGTTTTTTTTTTTTTTAACATTTATAAGACATTTAGAAATATTTTTGTTTATCGTTTGGCCCTTTTTTCCTGGGTAGTGTACTCCATTATACTGTAATAATGACATTAAAAACAAACAGAGCAGACACCTGAACAAAGAATACTAGGTGTTGAAAGGCTGCAACTACTTCAGCGTAAGGACCCTCTGATGTGCATATTAGGTTATGGTTGTTTAATTCATTACTTACTAACGGAAGCAGCCGAAAGAAGAACAGCTGGAAAGGTGAATGTAAGCTCAATATGAAATATGTTAAGTAAAGAAAAATTACATCATCCCCATATAATTGCTTAGTACATTTTAATAAAAAGTTAACAAAATTAGTTTTGTAATTTCTACATTGACCCCCAAACACAGAAACCGGGAAATAACCGCTCACTTAATTAACCTAGGAGTCCATTTAAAAACAGAAGTTGGTTGGAACAAAAACTTGCAGCCATGGGGTGTCCACAGGACTGCATTTGAGAACCACTGCTCTAATGTATTTAAAGCATTTGTTTCAGGACCTCGGAGAGCCAGTACAGTAGAAAACAGTTCAGTAGTAAAATTGTACTACCTGTAGGGCAGTGGTTTCAGACATATTTGTACGAAACACATTTGTGTTTGTACACCTTTTAGCAGATCAAAGTTGAATCAAGAAAGCTATTAAAGGTTTATTTGAACTGTAACATCCCATACATAGGGTGAGACTAATAGTTTCTCTTAAATTTGGACATCTGTCCCAAACGGATGTCCCAAGGGAATGTACTGTGTTTTGACTTGTTAATTATTATATTTTTTTTTTTAATCTGTCTTCCCATTAATTAAATAAAGGTGTCATTTTGTTTCTAAATTTTCCTTTTCACCCCAGCATTCTTCACTGGCAAAATCATGGCTTCTGCCATATTGTGGTCTTAAATGTGGCTTGGCCTTCATATTTTGCACAATTAAAATGAATGGCAAGGAAGGGTTCCAATATCCATTGTAACAATTTGATTTACCTGTGAAAATTTGATTTATAGAACTGAGTTGCATTTTGACAAGCAAGCCATGCTGAAGACTTGTTTTCTCTATAAAGTGCATTGTGAGTGGGGGAAGGGGCTGGACCTTTGGTTCAGATATTTTTTTTTCTCTTTTCTGAATGGTTTTCAACTTCATATCACCTAAACATTTAAATGTGTTTTATTTGTATCCTTGCAATGTAATTTGAGTAGAAGCACATGAACATATGCATGGAAAGCAGATTGGGTATGTGGGTAATTTAGGTTAATTGATAACCTAAACCTGGGCCTGAGTGAGTGTGCATGACCTTGCTCTTTCTTCCAAGGGTAGTTCATGCTTTGCTGTTTATATAGACTATACAAGTTACTAAATTAAATTGAACTTTATTGACAGGACTTTTTCTTGCTATTAGAGACACAAACGTAATAACATCCATTTTACAGTACTCTGTACTGTAAAACAATCACAACATTATAAAGTAGCAGATGTAAATACTATAGTGCATAAAAATTCAAGCATGAAACAATGACAATGTGTAAAATTATACTTGTACCTAGTACAAACATATGTCTTTAAAAGTAAACATAAATTAGGCTGGATGGAGATGTTTGGAGATTTGTGGGAAACCAAGATGAATCAAAATGTGTCAATTACCAGAGTGGCTGCAATAGGAAATGTGTAGAATGGTTCTCATTCAGAGTAACTGATGACCTTTCTGTGAAGAGGGTAAATAAATTTAATGGTTACTCAGGTGAGTGTGGTCTTTAAGTATAGTAGTTATATGCATGGACTTTCTGTCAAAATGATTTATGACCTTTAAGCTCCGCCCCCTTTGGACTTTGGACCAGAAGTCCCACCCTTTGGACGGTTAGACCGGAAGTCCCACCCCCTTTCCTCTGATTGGTGGATTTGAAGGATGCGCCCCGTTACTCAGATTGGTGGATTTGAAGGATGCGTCCGCCCCCTACACCTGTTTGCCCCACACCCCCCAACCACATGTTTACCCCCTCCTTGAACCCGCCCCTTAACCACCTGATTGGTGGATTTGACTGATGTCCCCCTCCTTGAACCCACCCCATCCACCTGTATGCCCTGGAAACTGTCAAGAGCAGCCCCCCCTTCTCCCAAAGACAAGTCCAGGCCTGTTGGTGGCTCACTGCTCTTGAAGACACACAGCGTTTCAAGGGGCAGAGCCACCGGTCTCTACTGTTTTGGGTAAGACCTCCTGTATCTATGATTTAAAATAATCTATCCTTTGCTTTAGCACTTGTAAACCATTTTTTTTATTTGATCTCTAAGTCAAGCATAGAGAAACCGTCCACGGTGTTAGCAGGCACGAGTCTGGGTCTTGCCTGCTTCTGTGTGAGGTTGAAGCTCCAAGCGTACACGCCAGCAAGCTCGAAATAGGAGTTGCCGGCTCTTTGTCTGTACAGAGACTGACTGAGTGCATCCGTTAGATCCAAACTGACAACCCCTGTGCGTAAACAGCTGTGCCTAAACCATACCTCCTCCAATCCCAGGCGTTGGGGAGGTGCAATTTTACAGCTCCTAGGTAACAGGTTAGGGGAAGGAGGGGAGCGATTCACAGTTCCTAGGCAACAGATTGCGTCCGAAGTGAAAATTGACCTTACCTTGCAGAATGCCGCTTGTAAAACAGACGAGACGTTCCAAAGACACGGGGTAACGGACATTAAGCATATCCGGTTAAAATGATTGTCAAACATTTGCTATCATAAAGCACTTCCAAAATACCGCCCAACCATCTGTTTTCTCCGGAAACTGTCAAGAACCAGTGATGGATGCGTGACCCTTCCTTGAACTTCCGCCCAGACCCCCAACCATCTGTTTGCTACCGCCCCCTCTTCTGAAAGTGGTGTATAAAAAGCGCCACATCTTCGGATGTAAAAAATGGAATCTATGCCCGATAAACCGGTGAAGCGTCCGTTCCGCAGAATCTATTTGAAGGATCATTTGAGAAGGGTTAAAAGATGTTTGGTGTCTGAGTTTCTTGAAGCTGAAGCTCGGTCTAAGTTGTGCGAAACAGGAGAGGCCTCGGAGGAAAACAAGGAAAACTGTCCGCCGGTTTTAGTATTGAAGGATTGAATTCTGCAAATTGAAACGTAACTCGATTCGAGTGATGACGCCATGGAAAACCCTCCTTTATCTTACACCACGCCCCATCCCTTTCATCATAAATACTCGGCTTGTTAGTCAGAGGACCATTTAAAGCTCCCCAGCATGTCGATCGCTACAGACTCTGAAATGACGGGGATCGGTGTAACATCCTCGGGGATCCCGCCTGAAGCTCCAAAGCCTGAAGCTTCCTGGTCGGAGACTTCATGGCCTGAGGCTCCAAGGCCTGAGGCTCCAAGGCCTGAATCATACCAGTTCTATAACTCGGTCCGGACGGACGGTCTTCAAGATCCCCAAGAATCTGGCCTCCGGTATTTTAGTATACGACCTGATTACAGTCTCTGGTCAAGAGACCTTGAGCCGGACAGCGGATTTCATTCCCCAGGGGTGGGGTTCACCCATCTTCGCTAATGATGATCAGACGGATAACTCAGTCTCCGCCAAGGGTGCTCAGACGGACATCTCTTACCTAGCTCCAGGACAGCCATGGGTGATCAGACAAGGTCCGGGGTGGTCTTCCTCCGTCTTCGCTAATGATGATCAGACGGATAACCCCGTCTCTGCCAATGGTGCTCAGACGGATAGCAACATCTCAGACGAGGCTATTCAGACGGACATCTCTTACCTAGCTCCAGGACAGCCGTGGGTGATCAGACAAGGTCCGCAGGAACCGATGTCGATCGAACTGTCTGAGACAGATATGGATTGCCCGGATGGAGTGCTGCCTGAAACCTGGAAAAAGGCTCAGCAAATTGTTAAAGGGCTGATGACGTGTTTGCTGGATATTATCCTCTACTACGACCAGAAAAAAGAATGTCGAGGCTGCGAGATAGACCATCCCAGCCAGAGAAGACATACCTGCCTCTTTGAACGTGAAACCACCTACCGTCAAGGACGCTTTCAGAGGATTCTGAAGATTTTTCGCAAGTCTTGGCTGAAAGGACAGGCGGTGAAAATTCTAGGTTATTTTAATATTCTACTGCCGATACACAAAATACACGCTGTGGTTGAAAAGACTGTGGGTGAGTTTGATAATACCAGCTCTATTCATGATACTGTAATGCAGTCATTTTATGAAATGGATGAATACTCCTACTCTGTAGGCAGTCGTGTGGCAAATGTGTTTTGTAAGCGGAATTTTAATCATGAGGGTAGTATGAACCTGTGGACTGAATGTGATCTGGAATTTAATGATATGATAGAACTGAGATGTAATTCTGTACCTGAAGCTGCACCCTTCTGAACATTTCAGAATCCTAAATAAATGTTTTCTATATGGTTACGTGTTGTCTGTTTTTTCACCGGTGATGGAGCAGGTCTTGGAAAAAACATAACTCCGAGAACGCCGGGGGCTTGGGGGGTAAAGATTCCTTGAAAAGAGCTCTCCGGCATGCGGGGCACCATATTGGGGATCGAGAGGTATCTGATTGGTTATCGGGGCAATACACCTACACGATCCATAAGCTGACCAGAGTCCATTTTAAAAGGAATAAGGTATATGTTTCCAATATAGATGGGCAATGGCAGATGAATCTGGTGGATATGACAAACCTGGCCGACTATATCCAAGGTTACAAGTATCTACTGACTTGTATAGATATTCTTTCTAAATATGCCTGGGTCAGGGTACTGAAAAACAAAACGGGTAAACAAGTAACGAGGGCTTTTCGAGAAATTTTGGAGGAAGGTAGAGTTCCCGTTAAACTTCAGACCGATAGCGGTAAAGTTTCTCAATCGGGACTTTCAAAGCCTGCTCAATAAATACGGGATTAAGCATTTTACCACCGCTAGTGAATTAAAGGCTTCGGTGGTGAAGAATACATTCGAATTCTGAAGACCAAAATGTGGCGTTATTTCAGTTCCCGGAATACTCGGTCCTATCTGTTGGGGCTACAGGACTTGGTGAAATCTTATAATCTGAGCCATCACTGAAGTATAAAAATGGCCCCCGCCCATGTGAATAGTTCCAATTCTTGGAAAGTCTTTAAAAACTTATACGGCCTAACTAAACCCCAAAGAAATCCAAAATATAAGTTTAAAGTCGGGGATACGGTGAGAGTGTTGAAATCCCAGAATCCTTTTACCAAAGGATATGAACAAACCTTTTCAGACGAGGTATTTACCGTTTCTGAACTAGTCCTGAGGGAACCGCCGGTCTACAAGCTGAAAGATTATGACAGCGAAGATATTATAGACTCCTTTTTATGACGCGGATTTACAAAAGATTCGAGGACCGGAAGTCTTCAGGATTGAAAAGGTTTTGGCGAAAAAAAAGATTGATAGAAAAAAACATTTTGGTGAAATGGCTCGGATGGCCCGAAAAGTTTAACAGTTGGATCCCTGAAAGCTACGTGCAAGACGTTAAATACTGAGAAGCGAAAATTAGTGATTCATTCACAGGGGTGTTCACCATGGAGAGAAAAAGCTTTTACGTCGTTCTTCCTAGCAATTCTTCCCGAGATGTTTTCCCTAACAATACCATCGCCGAGTTTACCGTCAAATTAGCCGCACCCATCAAACTACAGGGTCCCTGGGAAGTTGGTTTGGCCGAAATCCAGTATCCTCACACCTGGAACACCCTAGACAAACCGGATAACGCTTTTATTGTGGCTTCCCCGCAATTAACCAGGTTTTATAGTATTCCCACGGGCTATTACTCTAGCGTCGAGAAAGTGACCTCTAAGATGAATGAAGCGGTGGCGAAAGAACCCAAAGCCTTTGAGGCAGGCTCTTCAGGCTTACTGATACCGGAAAACAGTGAGATTCCGCTACAGCACTCTGGAGCGAAGATTCTACGTCCTAAACACAGCAAAGGACGAAACTCTTCACATCAGGGGACAGCTGGGAAGAATTCTAGGAGCCCATTCGGACATGACTGTAGGACTGACGAATGATGCTCCTTACCCCGCGGATATCAGAGCGGGGTTTTATACCATGTACGTCTATAGCGACAGTGTGTCTCATCAAAGAGTCGGAGACAGCTACGTCCCTCTCTTGAGATGCGTACATATTGAGGATGAGATGAATAAGATTAAAACAATCGCCTACGACAAGCTGCACTATGTTCCGGTCAGCAAGACTCAGTTTGATACTTTGACCATTGAAATAAAGACGGATCAGAACAAAGCAGTTCCATTTCAGTTTGGCAAGGTCGTAGTCAAGTTACATTTCAGACCCTCTAAGAGGTGCGTGCACGACTAATACAGAGATGAGATCTTACCTGGACCCTAGCATTATTACGAATCCCAAGCGGGTAGCGGACTCCCCGGGTTTTCAGGGGCTCCCATGATGTACGGTTCTGGGATTGGAGGAATATTTCGAGGTCTGTTTAGAAGAGCTTTGCCTCTCTTGAAAAGAGGATTCGAAATCGTCAAACCACACATTAAATCAGCCGCCAAGAATATCGTCAAAGACGTGGTGGCGGGGGCCATGTCCGGAGCTATGTCTCGAGGAAGCGAAGAAAATCAAGGGGGTTTCAGGGCTGATGGTCATGCGAAAAACTAAACGTAAGCGACCTCCCGGAGTCGCTTGCCGGACCCATGCTCAAAAAGACACGTCGTTCAGCTTTTACATCATTTTCTTCTCTCCGCCACAAGGATAAGTCCCGCAGAAAAAAGAAATCGAAAAACATTTTTTAACGTTCATCGCCTGTCTCAAGAGTGTGTGAAATCCGAATTAGATTTGTTGACGGTACCCTATACTCAGACAAGCGTAGAAAAAAGCATCTACGTCGAGGTACCCCCTCTCTCGGCTCTATCTGAAGTCACGCCGCTAGAGTTTCTGATTACTGGGAACGGTGAAGACTACTTGGATCTGAACAACATGCTTCTACACGTCCGATGCAAAATCGTCAACGCCGACAGAACTAATCCGGCCCCCGTGGCCAAGGTAGCCTTTGTTAATTATCCGATAGGCGCTTTATTATCACAAGTGGATGTGACCCTCGGAGACCGCTTAATATCACAGAGTTCCAGCCTTTATCCATACAGAGCTCTTTTTGAGGGCCTGTTAAATTACAGCAATGAAACTCTCAGGTTCCAATTTGCGTCGGGTCTTTTTTACAAAGACACGGCCAACGAACATGAAAACACCGCCTTGGACGGCCCGAATGAAGGATTTAAAAAAATAAACGGTTATACAGCCCAGGGTAAAACGGTAGAACTCCTCGGTCCTATTCATTCCGACCTATTTTTTCAAGAAAAATTAATTCTAAACGGGGTGGACGTCAGAATAAAAATGGTGCGGAGCAAAAATGAATTCTGTCTGATGTCCGGAGATGCCGAGCGCTACAAAGTAAACATTTTATCCGCCGCTCTTTTTGTCAAGAAAGTTAAAGTTTCGGCGGCTGTGAAATTAGGGCACGCCCACGCCCTCACGACCGCCAATGCCAAGTACCCCGTGGAAAGAGTGAATATGAAAGTTCTCAGTATGCCGGCCGGGATACGAGTAAGCAATCAGGAGAACTTGGGCAGCTGTCCCAAGAACAAGTACGTGGTCATAGGCCTGGTAGATGATGAGGCCTTTTCGGGGGATTACGCCAGAAACCCCTTCAATTTCAAGCATAACCAGGTGGAGTTCCTGGCCTTGTATTTGGACGGAGAGAAGATTCCAGCCAAGCCCTTTCAGCCCGATTTTGCTAATGACAACGCAGCTCGAGAATATTACAACCTCGTGTTGGCCTCCGGAAAACATTTGAAAGATCAGCCTCTAGCCATCAGTCGTTCTGACTTCTCCCAGGGATGCACCCTGTTTGCCTTTGATTTGACGCCCAATCAAGAATGCGGAGACCATTTCTCCTTGGTGAAAACTGGGAACATGAGATTTGAAATACGCTTTCGACAGCCCCTACCCCATACTGTGAATCTAATAGTGTACGCCGTCTTTGACAACATTATTACCAGAGAAGAAACATCCTTTATGATTACTAAAAAAGCATGAACACCCTGCAGATCGAGGAACTCCTGGCCAGTAATCCGTACACAGGAAATCTGTTTTACGGAGTGTTGGCGTGCGAAGAACTGCCTGAAAAAATACTTACGGATCTCCCGGCCATGATCATTGTCAATACTCACCGTCAAAATCAACCCGGAGAGCACTGGTTGGTGATACATCTCCGAGAAGACGGAACTGGTGAATTTTTTGACTCTTACAGAGCCCCACCAGACTTTAGCTATTTTCCTGAGGAAATATACCGCTTTTTAAACAGAAACTGTAAAGAAATTATTCACCATACCCGACAGCTTCAAAGCTGGTTTTCCAGCGTCTGCGGGCAACACTGTATTTTTTTTTTCCTGCACCACAGAGGAAAAGGACTCTCTTATCAAGAGGTCATGAACCTGTATTTTAATGAGGACACCAAGAACGATTATATGGTTCAAAAATTTGTCAGTACCTTGTCTAAGAACACTTCCAGAGGTTTTCATGATCAACCCTGTATGCAAAGTTCTATGGCCTGTAATTATCTTAATAAAGAATAGACAGTCTGTATAATCAAATGTAATATTTTATTAAACAAAAATATAATTACATTTCAATAAGGAATCCATTCATTCTTTTTACGAGATTTGGTTTTCTTGCCAACAGGTGTAGCGGAAGCAGCAGAGGCCGTGGCAGCAGCAGCGATAGTGGCAGAGGGTTTGAAACTCTCTAAAAGTTCTCTTGTGTCGGCATTTGGCATGGCTGAGGCCGGAATGTTCAAACTGGCCAGGGCCTTAACAAATTCTTTCCACCCCCGAGGTCTCCGATAGGACGGAATGTTGTGTCGGGTGGTCAAGTTCCGCATTAGATCGAACATATTCGTCCCGGGTAACGGTTCTCCACGAAGCACAAACTCTCCCAAGCCATTCCAGTAGGTTATATTAGGGTTATACGACATTTTCTGTAAAATAATTTCGGTGTATTTCTTTGATTTATCCAGCGCGCTTTTCAAAACCTCGCCGTACACCCGGTCTTCGGGGTTACTAGGAGGTTCTTTGAGAGCCCCAGGCGGTTCCTCTTTGCTCTTGGCAGGCAGCAATAACGTCAGAGGCCCGGTTTCTTTATCCGTTTTTTTTCACAAACGTCAGGTATCTTTGCAAGACGGATGTATAAAGTTTTACTTTTGCCTCGGCGCTCAAGTCATTACGTTAGAGTATGAATTTCATTTGTTTATCCAGTTCACTTTCCGTAGAGGTTAAAAGGTCGGGGGAAGCCGGGGCTTTCTGTTGCCATTGAGCCATTTGCTGTTGAGGGACCAGGTACATCTTGCGTGTGCATTCCATATTTATCCTCTCGATCCTATTAAACTAGTAATGAAAGGAATGGCGGCACTTAATAGGGCACCGAGAAACCCCCCTTTCTGATTTAAAAGGACTTTTTCTTTTTAATGGTGAGTTTTTATCGCCGAGTTTTTTAACGGAGCAACGATGCTTCTTCAGCAGCTTGAACTGTCTGGACATCATGGGGACGCGGCCTTTTAAAGTATTGAGAGCTATTTCTGACAGAGCGTAAATTAAATCGTCCGGAGCCTCGCTCAGCACCGCTTTTCTTCGGCGACAGGAACCCCTGTGTAGGGCCTTGAGCAGAGGGAAATTTCTTTTTATTCTGCACGACATGCCAGCTCTTTCTCAAGTACTGGGAAATTGGCCTGTCTTTATGTTTTCACGATGTACACCGCGGGCCAGTTGGGAGGAAACAAACCGTTACGTAAACGAAATTCGTCAGGCGTAGGGCCTTTCAGATCCACCAACAGATAACCATAAGGTTGTCTTGTAGCGTCCTCGAAGGCCTCCAAGAAAAATTTAACCCTCCCAGGATACATTTGACGCGCTAAATTGGTAATTTGCAGTTTATCTCGAGGATTTTTAAAGAGGGTAATGTAATTGGCGTTCAGATTTATCGTTGTTCTTTTCTTGCCTTGAAAAAATAAATTTTGGACCAAGTAAATGATGGACAGATTCCTGTGGTGAGTATATTTTGTGAAGGCCCGCTCTATCTCTTTGCTATGACTCGCCTGTTCCATCAAATCGTCGACGATCACCAGGTTAACGCGGTCAGGGGGAAGTAGTTCATCGTTGCTTAAGGAGACGGGTAATCCCTCCAAAAATTTGATTTTGGGAAATCGAGCTAGTAGCTCGTCGTACAGAGGCTGCCAGCAGCTGTAAAACCAGACTATATTGTCGGGGTGACGAGAAAGCACATGGTCCGCGTGCTCCAAGAGTTTTTTCACATAATGCGATTTGCCCGAACAAGAGGGTCCCGAGACTTTTTCGAGAACGGATGCTGAAGTCTAACGTCAAAACCCTCTTTAGTATCCATAAGGAAGAGTGGTGAAATCGGGCAATAGAACCCTTTTGTTGTACACCACTCTGAATCTTTTTCTGAGTGGACGAGTTTGTAACGTCAGGTTCTTTTTGTTCCTATGAATCTGGGACCCCGAATCGTTATTTCTTTCGTGAGATCGTGTTCTACAAAACCTTTTGAGCCGTTTCGTGATTGAGAGTAATGCCCTTTACCTTCATGCAGACCTTGCCTTTGAACGTTTTTGTACGCAAACGTTTTCGGACCCCCAGAAACAAATTCTTCTATGAAATCGTCAGGATCTAGTTCGCTGGTGAGTTCCCCTCAATAGTCCCTGAGCAGCGGGGTGTACTGCCCGGGCGAGGCTGTGAAAATAACGGAATCTGTATCATGATACAGAATCCTTGACCCTAAGCGTTCCAGCATATCGTACAATTCTAGGCAGGCATAGGCCGTGGTAAAAGCGGCGATCACCACGTTGACGGGGCCGGGTAAAACGTATCTGTCATCCGAATACCTCCATTGCACTTGAGCGATTTTGTCACTGACAAAACCAAAATAGGACACCCTATACACGTCTGAGAACAGGTAATCGAAAAATTCTTGGATGTGTGTAACAAATGTCGTGGTCGGTTGATTAGGCTTCTGACCGAATTTTCCCCAAAGAGAATTCAGGAATAATTTGGAAATTTGTCTCTTAGCGATGTTTTCACTCTCCAATAAGACGCCTTCTTTTATGAAATAGTCTTCAACATAGCGCCGGCGGGAGGCCTCTTCCTGGGCCCACAAGGGCCACCCAGAGGCTTCCTGTTTGCCTTTCAGATGAATTTTGATGTAATCGGCAAATAAATCGGAGGTGCTCTGTTCGTAGTGCCATATCTCGTGTTTTTTTAAAACTCTATACCCTTTATCTAAGGCTTTTAGTATTTCGACGCTGCACCAGGTTCCTGTTAAAGACATTTCCCGATCATTGTGACGGCAAAGGCCAGTGGTTGTTTGGGTTTCTGCACAAGTACAACACAGAGTGAACATCAATTTACCGCAAATTCTTAAAGGGTGGGCCGGAAAATACAGATTGTGAGGGGGTAGCACGGTGATTTTAACGAGCCCGAAGTAATGTTTAAGATCCCCAAAGTCCTCAAAAACAAAGGTTGGATGGCTGATCGGGTAGGTTTTTGTTTTGTTGACGTAAGGGTACAGACTTGTAAAATCGTAATAATGCATTTGCTCAGCGCCTTGAACCTTATGATATAATTTGATAGCGTTGGTGCGCCCTCCATACAGGGCATCACGGGGATTGATAGGTTCAGGAAACTCAAAGCGTCTTAAGAAATCCTGAAGCTCCGAGTCCTCTTTTTTCATGCTTTCCCATTGATGCTCCCAGAGCACTCTGTCAGATTAAATTTTTCACGCAATTCCTTCAGCTTGTCGTCAAACGTCTTAAACAAATCGGCAAAAGGCGCCCCCGTGAGAGGATGTTTAGCTTGCGCCTCGTAGCATTTGGGGCAGCCGTGATAAAAGCATCTGGCAAACTCAAAGGCCGTCGGGACGCCCTGAACTTCGGTGTAACCGTCTAGATAAAAGGACCCCATCTTTACTTCACTGTGATTCAGGGCGTGTCGAATGTTTATGTTTTCCTTCTCGGAAAGAAACATCAGCCATTGAATAGAGGCATTAGAATAAGCTTTGTGAGTGCTTTTGTAATGATCACTCGGAATTATTCCAATCGCATTATCAGGCATGCAATTTTGTCTGTACATGGACAGGCAGAGAGAAGCTAGGGTCATACACTGAAAAGGATCGATATTACCGATCCTGAGCACTTCCTCTCTAAATTTCATGCACCTCCGATTTATTTCGTTCTCAAAATAACCACGTCGTTTCTACAATAGTAAGCCATTTCTCGTCTAAAGTTGAAGGTACCGGTTTTAATCGAATCGTACCAAGACAAGAATTCCTCTCTTTCCCGGCTCATCATGTGCTGAATGCCATAATATTTAGGCTCGGGGTATGGGCCGATGTAATTTTGATTTCAACGGTGTTAAAGAAATGAGGAAAGTATCCTTTTTGAGCCTGGAATCCCAGGGCTTTGGGCATACCGCACAGTTTCATGGGTAAGAAGCTCAACGAGTCGATAAATCTCAAATCATAATCTTCTTCTATAAAACAAATTAATTTACAACCCTGAGCTGTAACCGTCGGAGTTTGCCCGCTCTCGACGAGATATTTCATTAGGAAATAGCCGTCATACCCCTTAGAATTATAAGCTATGAACGTGTACTCTTGGTATTTCTTGACGTCGATATCTGTGGAAGAACTTTGTGATGCAGTCCTCCCCGGCCCAACTCCACGATTGACCAGTGAATGTAATTGGGGACGTGGATGCCGTCATCTTGACAGCACTCAAAATCATAGAAAACGTACTTTTCCTGGTGCGGTCTTTGCGGTAAACATTGAATAAAACACTGATGATTTTCATCCAATTTTTTCAGGACCATTCTACAAACTTGACAGTGTTTGGTTCGACACTTGTGAGGTTTTGAAGCGTCTTTCAAGGTGTATCTCAGTTTGCAGAGGGGGCAGACTTTATGGACGTCGCAGATACTTTCAGACCTGCGCGTCTTTTCATTCCATTTGCGCGTTTTGTGGATTTTGAAGCAAAGCCTTGATCGACAAACGCCGACAATCGGCATATCGAAAAGCCTCTCCATCAACCCTTTGACAGTCTGTAGATAAACAGACGTCACAGTGCTGTTCACAACGATGTTGTGACGGATTAGAATTCCCCGTGTAACAAAAATCAGAGATGTAGTCAAATCCCAGAAAGCCTTTTAGATTCAAAATACCATAATAATGCTCGTGATGCAAAAACAGGATAGCCGTCTTTGTATTTCTGGCCCTGGACGCTTCAAATTTTAAAAAAGCGCTAGTGCTCGGTTCCCGGTACCAGACGATAATTTTAATTCCCATTAACCTCTCAAACATTTCAACATCTGAAAACGTTACTTTCTGATCCGTCGTTAATCCGACCCTGACGTGTATTCGACGAGCCTCTTGTTCACACAATTTCTGATTGTTTCTAAACCTAGTATTTAATACAGCCAGCAAACATCTGGCAAAACAGCACCGATCATCCGGATTGAAGGAGATCCATAGGTGTTTCCGTTTCTTTTGAACGATTATATCGTTGAAAAGAGTACGGGCTTTACACCTAGATCCCCCAGATGGAACCCTGACTACCTGAACGATTAGCGTCAGACTGGAATCGGCTAAAATAGTAGCGTGGCTCTGGAGAAATAATTCAATTTGATTAAAAAAATCCTCCACAGAAAGCATACCCGCGGGGATTAGGGAAAAAACACTGGAGTTGAGTGATTCGGCCTGTAATTCTAACTGCACTAGATCCCTAGGATCCAAAGTGCTCGTAAAACTGTCTAATATTTGTTGAAGGGTCTCGTGTATATGATTAAAAACTTCGGCGAATGAATCGAGTGTGTAGGCCTCAGAAAAATTGAAACGGTGTCTAATCTCGATATTGTTACATTTTGGACGCTCCGTTATAGAAGTGGAGGGCTGCGGGGAGTTTACTGACGGGTCTGGAGAGGAAGGATTGTCCGTATGAGAAGTAGAGGGCTGTGGAGAGTCGAGACTCGAGATTACCCCGGACGGCTTAATAATAATATTTTGCAAAGAATATCATTTTCATAAAAAATAATATAAAACGGCTCCTTTATTTACGGGTTAGATGGATGTAAAAGGCATTCATATGCATCAGTCTAAACACATTTCGGGTGTGGAGTTGTACACAGGAGCCCCCAATTCTACAAAGTCCACCAGTAATTGCCGAAGTCGTGCGGTCAGCCGCTCCAGTCTTTGTCGATGTCTCTGCTGGTAGTGAGGACGAAGGGAATAGCGGTTTATAAGCCGATATCCATGTTCAGAGTGAAGCGGTGCCGACAAAGGGGTCCGCCTGTTAGAAAAAGAGGGCGCCGGAGAATACTGAACGCCGCTCCCAGAGGGCGCCGGAGAATACTGAACGCCGCTCCCAGAGGGCGCCGGAGAATACTGAACGCCTCTTAGAGGGTGGAGGTGTTTGTAGATTCTGCCAGTTACGATACAAGTTTATATTTTCTGATCCGTCCAGCACTTGCGTTAAAATACCCGGGGGGCCTGTAAATAAAACGTATGAACTTTTTACTTAAAGGCCTCATTTCACAATGTATGCCTTCATAAACTGAAATGACACTTACTGCGATTGGTCAACCCGGAGGATGCCCTTTGAGAAACTTCTTCACTCTGTAAAGGACTAGCTTCTAAAAACAAAAACAAAAAAGTCCTAAGCTTCCAAGGTTTGTGGCGCTTCATTAAAAAACAGGCATGCTCTCTTTAAATCAAGCAAACCACACACGCACCCACAGCTCATGCATTATCAACCTGCAGACTCTATTCCGCTAGATGCTTGTCCATAAAAAAAAAAAAAAAATTCTATTTTACGTTCGCTAGACAGACTCTCGAACTAAATAGGTTATTTTGTAACTACCTGAAACACTATAACAAACCTCAATCCCTACACCAAGATGGATAAAAACTTTATCAAAACAGACAGCCTAGTTCTTAAGATACAAGTCCCTTAAACCTATTCATTTACACATGAACAATACACTGGACACGTTTACAAGTCGCCCGGACTTTGGAAATCTGGAAGGTATTAAAATAAATACATTTAGTGCAATGAATGAAAGCTTCAGAGACCAGCGCGTGCCCTAGCTCACGCACGCACGAGCGCGTTGACACTCGTGCGCTCTGACGCTCCTACACAAACACGTTACAAGCCTAAAGCATTTTAAAAAGGGTCTTGCCTTGTAACGGCCGACCCCTTTACCCAGCCGACAGCTACACCTCCAAGACCTGTGGCCTGGATGATTTACTGAAAAATAATCTAACTATCAAGCTGTACTTCTAACCAATTAAACTTTTCCCCACAATCGATGGTGAAAATATAAGTACATAAAAACAGGATGTAAAATTAAACGGATTAAATGAAACAAGACATGCAAAAAATAGAAACCTATAAATATAAATATCCCTCCACCCCAGCAACAACAAGACACCACCAAATATAAATACAACAAAAAACCCTCCCTTGTCCCTGTAACATATAAACACACAACACGAATAACAAGAATTGAATGATATATGGAAGTGAATGTGAACGTGAGTCCGGTAATAAAGAAACTGTCCTGGATGCGGTTGACTGAATTAGTGAAAATGAGTCGTTTGATTTTCCCCGGAAAAAATGGAGCAGCCTCACCGTGAATCCTCGGTGCGTGGTGGATGATTAACTCCGACCCCGGGGTCTCTCGTGATAAGGTCCTTGATGCAAGTCCGGCGGATGGAAAAACAAACTGGATGGAAAAGCGCGATGTGGAAAATAACAGGTACAGATGGCTCGTGGTCGTGAATGTGAAAAAAAATCTCCTTCTCTCCTTCCTTCTCCTCCTGCTGGCTTAAATAGTCCTGTGACGGCTGTGATTGATTAATTAAGGACAGGTGTTTTCCAGGTTTGTGGCTGTGGTCTCCTTCCATCATCCGTCCCCCTTTACGGGGACGGCATTAACTGATACACATACAAACAGTAAACGGGACAATGAAACGAGACGCACTCAGAACTGACATTTAACACTAACTATGTGGCCCCGCTACAACCTGAAACCGTATAATAAATCGGAGACTCTACGGGGATATAATCCTCTAAAAATAAAAAATTAAAGGATTCAAACGCTCATATTTTTACAACAAACTTTATAATTTCGTGAACGTTAGACAGATAGAAACATGCCCATTTATAATCTCACCAGACGGATTGAAAAAAACTGATCATAAACAAATACTTGCGCTCTTACACAGGCTCGCGCACATCATGTACTTTGTAAACATCTATCATTTTTAAAAAGGCCCTTACCGCTTTCCAAGCCGGCTTGAATGTATATTTCTAAGGAAGAAATGTAAGGATTCAAAATTCCGTTTTTTAAACATGCTCGTTTAACGCTTATAAGAATCATGAAAGGGACTTACCGTGATTTGGAGACAGACCGCTTTCTGCGGGGAATCCTGTATAAACGACAAGTATTTTTCATTTAGTTCTAGTCATTAGAAGTATACTTCATTTAATAATTTGTGAAAACGCACCGTCATGGCTGAAATTCATCTTGTCCTTCTCGGGGCAAGCAAAGATATGTGTTTGATTATAAAAGCCACTCTTTTTATTGAGAAAAGAGCGGTATTTTTGTAAATGATTTCTGATTTGTTTTAAGGCGCTTTCTCTTTTCCCAGAATGACTGACCGTAGAAGACTTTCTAACATTTAAATGTCTAAAAAAATCTGTGTGAGAAATACTTTTTATACACTCGAGGATAGCTTTTTTAATATGCCATGTAAAAGGGTGCTGTTGCCTATTATTTAACTGTGTGATTTTTTAAAAATCCTTTAACTTGTTCTCCTAGATACACCCCCGACGCCTGAGGCTGGAAGAGGTGTGGTTTAGGCACAGCTGTTTACGCGCAGGGGCTGAATCAAGCTGCGTGCTCCTAAAGAGTGCAGCTATAGACATGGGCCGTGGCTTCATTTTGGGATTATCAGAATAACAGAAATCTAAACGCCATATGAAACCTTAGGGTCGCTGATTATTTAAAATGTGAGTGTGATTTTTAAATCCCTTAACTCGTGCTCTGAGATGCAGCGCGCGAGCAAACTTAGTGCGCACTCCCATTCCGGGAGAAGAGTGGGAGGGGAGCTGACTGATTGACACATGTGTGCGCAGGGGTTGTCAGTTTGGATCTAACGGGTGCTCTCAGAGGCTGCCAGCTCAGTCTGTCTCTGTACAGACAGAGAGCCGATGTTCTGATGATTTGTCCTACCGTAGTTTATTTATGGAAATGTTAACATTTCTCAATTTATTCTATATGCATCATTTAATGCCCGAAAGAGACACCGCCTGATGCAAAGATTTCACAAGACGGTCATTACTCGTGAATGGATACAGTGGGCTGCACAAGATTAAAAGTCACACATGCAAATAAGCAGAGAATGTCTGGGAGCTTTCTCTATGCTTGACTTAGATCAAATAAAAAATGGTTTACATGTGTTAAAGCAAAGGATAGATCTTTAAAGTCATAGATAGATACAGGAGGGCCTGGGCGGAGGTTCAAGGAGGGGGGCACCCATCCATCACTGGTTCTTGACAGTTTCCGGAGAAAACAGATGGTTGGGCGGAGGTTTGGAAGTACTTTATGATAGCAAATGTTTACAATCATTTTAACCAACACTCTTAATGTCCGTTGCCATCCGTGTTTTTGGAATGTCTCATCTGTTTTACAAGCGGCATTCCGCAAGGTAAGGCCAATTTTCACTTTGGACGCAATCTGTTGCCTAGGAGCTGTGAATCACTCCCCTCCTTCCCCTAACCTGTTACCTAGGAGCTGTAAAACGCACCTCCCCAACGCCTGGGATTGGAGGAGGTATGGTTTAGGCACAGCTGTTTATGCACAGGGGCTGTCAGTTTGGATCTAACGGGTGCGCTCAGTCAGTCTCTGTACAGACAGAGAGCCGGCAACTCCTATTTCGAAGTCTCCGCGTGTGCCGGCGTGTACGCTTGGAGCTTCGACCTCACACAGAAGCAGGCAAGACCCAGACTCGTGCCTGCTAACAGCGTAGTCTGGACTTGTCTTTGGGAGAAGGGGGGGCTGCTCTTGACAGTTTCCGGGGGCATACAGGTGGATGGGGTGGGTTCAAGGAAGGGGGTAAACAGGTGGTTAAGGGTGGGATCAAGGAGGGGCAGACATCCATCAAATCCACCAATCAGAGTAAAGGGGCGCATCCATCAAATCCACCAATCAGAGGAGGGGGCGGGACTTCCTGTCTAACCGTCCGAAGGGTGGTACTTCCGGCTTAAAGTCCAAAGGGGGTGGGGCTTAAAGGTCATAAATCATTTTGACAGAAATTCCATGCATATAACTACTAAGTATGTTACCTTATTTACTTCTTAACCTGAAATTGACAGTTGGTGAAGTGATGAGAGAGAGACAATTGGAGACAGGGGATGATTAGAGGGCTAGTATCATTAGGCTATGGAGGGCAGTTTAGCCTGGACATCCGGTTACACTCTGAAGTTTATGAAGGATGGCCAGGGATATTTTATGAATACAGAGAATCAGGACCTTTGTTTATACATCTCATCTGAAGGATGGTGCCATCTTATTTACAGCACAATGTCCCCGTCACTGCACTGAGGCATTGGGATTCACGTTCAGACCACCAGCACATCATCTTGCAGCATCCCAAGCTTTTCCTTAATGGTGTCCCATCCAAGAACTGGCCAGGCCAGAACATGCTTAGTTTCAGGTGGATGACGACTTCTGAAGTGCATGTGGTATGACTGTCCCCAAAGGACAATATTAAGATATCTCCGTATCAAATGCAGAAAGCAGAAAGTTTTTGTTCAGTGGCCAAAGTGCTAATTCGTTGTATACAAATGTAATTTATTTGTTTCATGATAATGAGTATTCCAAAATAGTGTGATTTACATGGCTGGAGACCAAACTTAAATGAGAGTGATGTTTTTTGGTCCCCATAGAAGCCTGTCGCATGAACTTTATATCCATTCTCCATAAATACGTGAGAATTTTTTTTCCTCTTTCATTACTACAAACATGGAGCAAGAAAGAGGTGAAAAAAAAATTTTTGGGTGAAGGGTTCCAGAAATGAATTGCAGCCATTATAGATATTAATGCATCCACATTCCAGGCAAAACTTTCTAGCCTGGCAAAATCTTTGCAAGTCTTCCCTCACTAGGATTTGTTAAAGTGTCTTGTGGTCTGATGATGCTATGGAGCATCATAAATGCTAACTAGTAAACATTTTAATGTGTGCCACATTTGGTATACCTCTAACAAAGTGTTGTAGTACCAGGTAAAAAAATGGTATTGGTTAAAAGCATGTAGCCTTCAACTAGTGAACTTAAAATCTGGAATGATCCAGGACATTTCATGTTATATATCAAGGATGATTTATGTAAGCTTAAAGGCATAACAGAGAAATGCAATTTTAGCAGGATATTAAAGTAAATGAAGTAAATCCATAGTCCAACTGAATTGTGTTCTGAAAATGTTATATTATAAATTAAATAATAATAAATACATTAATGTATAGGTGAAACAACAATTTCAATTACTTTCCCTGTAACTTTATGCTGGTTGCATGTCCTTAACTTCTTACATGCTGGTTACATCCCCCCAAGTTTCCATGTGTCTGTACAGTATAACTAAACTGTAATTCTGCATTCTGCAAACTTTGGAATGAGTACAGCCTTCACCAGCAATATATAATGACCCCACAGCCTGGTAAAAGATGTACTGATAATTGCTTTAATTTTTTTGGAATGTTGTAATTTGAAACTTAATTTAAAAAATACTGTATTACAAAAATTTACTGTTCAAGGAGACTCTGCTTTTTCATGTCAACTAAGGCAGTTCATGTAGATGACTGGTCCAGTTATCTCAATTTTGTGAAAAGTGATTAATAACAATGTGCCGTGGCACCCGGCTGGGGTTCCTACCCGGATGGGATGCCCAGGAGGACCGGAGGAGGGCTTGTGCCGCCTCCATAACACGAGGGGGCGTCCGCTCTGGTTGCTTTGGGGGCCACGGGTACACAGCATGGAAGCTCAACCCTGTAGGGGCCCGTGGTCACCGCCAGGAGGCACCCCAATGCCTTGGGAGCCCTGGACCTCAGTACTTCTGCCACACCCGGAAGTACTGGGGGGAAGAGGATTAGGGACACCCGGAGGACTTCCGGATATACCGTCGGAGCTTCTGCCACACAGGGGTGTGACTACAGAAACCCTCAGGAAGCACCTGGAGTCCTTCCGGGGTGTATAAAAGGGGCCGCCTCCCTCCAGTCAGGAGCAAGAGTCGGGTAGAAGTGGACGAAGCTTGGTGGAGAGGAGTGGAGGCGGACTGAGAGAAGGTATTGTGAGACTGATAGAAGGCATTGTGTTGTGGCCAGGACTGAAGGGGTGATTGGTGCTGCGGCACTGGGTATTGTGCTCACTACTGTTGTAAATATTAGTGTAAATAAATATCGCTATAATTCTGACTAAGATACTTCTGTGTATCTTTCTTATAGCCAGATGCTGTTCATAAGAATTTTTTTCTAATAAGAAAATATTTACAAATTTTAGACTTTTTTCCTGGAGTGCATTTAAATGTTTACTATATGTGTTGTTTAAATGCAATATTGATATGTATGCCCATATTTAGTAGCTCCATTCAATCGGTATGCATATTTTTGCACTGTTGCACATATTAGTATTAATACATGAGATTGCAGGAAATATCACAGTGTTAGGTAGTAAATAAATTTGGTACCCAACAGATAAGTTATAGAATCTGCATAATCTGTCCCTTTTAACCTTGTACAATATAGACTATTTTAAATGTACCGGGGACCTTATCATAAAAAGGTATAAAACTGCGGCAGCCCCTCCCTATCATGTTGCTTCTGTCATGTGTCTATTGTTGCTGTTGCCCGGCTGGGTCGCCTCCACACTGGGAGGACTGGGGAGCAAGTGTGGTCAGAGCATTACCTCCCCCAGGACACTAGATGGCAACCCAGGCGCCGCCAGTGGGTACTGCAGCAGGAGCTGCTGAGCCCTTATGGGCAGTTCTTCTGCTACACCCAGAGTGCTGCCGGAAATGAGTAATCAAGCACCTGGAGCACTTCTGGGTGCATTATAAAAGAAGCCAGCAGCCACTACTTGGGAAGCCAGTGTCAGGAGGAGGAGCAACAAACCTTGACCCGAGGACTGAAGGAGGAGAGAAGGAAAAGAGTAAAAGAAGGGAGTAATTGTGCTGTGCTTGGACTATGTCATACTTCTGGGGAACGGGGAAGGTGTTTCCCACAAGGGAAAAAGAGAAAATAACCTAGTCTGCATTGAACTTGTGTCCCACGCGTGTCTGTGTCGGGTTCAGCTGGCGGTGCCATCCTGGTGGACCACACTATATTGAAGAATATAATGTAATTTATATATTTAATTTATTGTAATTGTTATATAGAATTTATTACTAAATCCTCATGAAATAGGCAGTTTCTTTGGTGGCATGTGTTGTTGAATGTTGAGGTGACCAGAATTTGCTATATTACTGGATTTGGTATCTTAGATTAATGCATGGTCTGATCACTTTGTGTAAGGCAATTTGCATGATCTACAGACATTTTCTTTGACTACCTATGCTCTTCAAGTATTTTACCTGTAGCAGTTAGAACAGGACTCCATAACAACACTTGCAAGTTGAAATTGTCCACTATATCCACACAATTTTGCCTTTTACTGCTACACGTCGCAACCACTGTGATGCTGGCTTTGTCTGAAAATACTTTGAATATATTCATGATATTTGTTGCACAACTTACATTCTTGAATACTGCTTTTAATTTACAATTCACTTTAAAAAGTGTTGGTAAAACTAAGATACAGTATGCAAAGGAGTCTTGTGTTCCATACCTGATGTGCTCAAACTTTGCTGAGCAATGTAAGATTTTATAAAACTATTTTTAGCAGTAAACTTTACATTATTATTGGAATAATCATAGTTCCTTGCTGGGTTTTGGTGTTTTCACCTGATGTTAATATGGACTTGCTCAAGGGTCTAATGTATGCAAACAACATACAAGCAGTATCTTGACCTGAAGTCAAACCTGTGACTCAAGGCCTGTGTTGAAATAGTGGCAACTATTGGGACGGATGCCACATTTAGTACATTTTCTTTCAAAGCACGTTCAGAATTACAGTATGAAGAACCATGCTGCACTATTGTCTGTATTTGTGTCAGACAGGCTGATGCCTAAATGCTAATGGGTGCTATAAACCAAACTATAGCATTGAAAGACAAGGAAATAAGCAGGAATATCAAAATGTGTAAACAAAAAAATGGAGATCTGTAAATATACAAATCACAAATGTAAAAATTGCAAGAGTGATGCAAATGTTTTTAATCAAAATAGGGAAATAAGGGTAATATTGAAGAAACTTGTATATTAAGAGAACAAAAACTGAAAAACCGATTTACTACAGTAATGTAAATCAGAAATAAATTTAAACTGAATTCTATAAATTAGAGTTAATTTTGGAGGAAAAATATAAGAAATCCAATGAACCTTTAAAATGATAGCAAAAAATTGAAATATCCAAAAATTAATGAAGTAACATTTAACCAACTTAGGACCTGAACTACAGCCCAATTACAAAAAAATTGGGACAGTATAGAAAATGCTAATAAAAGCAAAAAGTAGTGATATGTAAATTCCTTTAACCCTGTACTATAATAACATTACAACACATTATTTGATGTTTGTTACAGCCTTTACAGCCATAATGGATTAAATTCATTTTTTTCCTCAGAATTCTACACACAACACCCCATAATGACAACGTGAAAAAAGTTTACTTGAGATTTTTGCAAATTTATTAAAAATAAAAAAATTGAGAAAGCACATGTAAATAAGTATTCACAGCCTTTGCCATGAAGCTCAAAATTGAGCTCAGGTGCATCCTGTTTCCCCGATCATCCTTGAGATGTTTCTGCAGCTTAATTGGAGTCCACCTGTGGTAAATTCAGTTGATTGGACATGATTTGGAAAGGCACACACCTGTCTATATAAGGTCCCACAGTTGACAGCTCATGTCAGAACACAAACCAAGCATGAAGTCAAAGGAATTTTCTGTAGACCTCCGAGACAGGATTGTCTCGAGGCACAAATCTGGGGAAGGTTACAGAAAAATTTCTGCTGCTTTGCAGGTTCCAATGAGCACAGTGGCCTCCATCATCCGTAAGTGGAAGAAGTTCGAAACCACCAGAACTCTTCCTAGAGCTGGCCGGCCATCTAAACTGACCGATTGGGGGAGAAGGGTCTTAGTCAGGGAGGTGACCAAGAAACCGATGGTCACTCTGTCAGAGCTCCAGAGGTCCTCTGTGGAGGGAGGAGAACCTTCCAGAAGGACAACCATCTCTGCAGCAATCCACCAATCAGGCCTGTATGGTAGAGTGGCCAGACGGAAGCCACTCCTTAGTAAAAGGCACATGGCAGCCCGCCTGGAGTTTGCCAAAAGGCACCTGAAGGACTCTCAGACCATGAGAAAGAAAATTCTTTGGTCTGATGAGACAAAGATTGAACTCTTTGGTGTATATGCCAGGCGTCACATTTGGGGAAAACCTGGCACCATCCCTACAGTGAAGCATGGTGGTGGCAGCATCATGCGGTGGGGATGTTTTTCAGTGACAGGAACTGGGAGACTAGTCAGGATAAAGGGAAATATGACTGCAGCAATGTACAGAGACATCCTGGACGAAAACCTGCTCCAGAGCGCTCTTGACCTCGGACTGGGGCGACGGTTCATCTTTCAGCAGGACAACGACCCTAAGCACACAGCCAAGATGTCAAAGGAGTGGCTTCAGGACAACTCTGTGAATGTCCTTGAGTGGCCCAGCCAGAGCCCAGACTTGAATCCGATTGAACATCTCTGGAGAGATCTTGAAATGGCTGTGCACCGACGCTTCCCATCCAACCTGACGGAGCTTGAGAGGTGCTGCAAAGAGGAATGGGCGACACTGGCCAAGGATAGGTGTGCCAAGCTTGTTGGCATCATATTCAAAAAGACTTGAGGCTGTAATTGCTGCCAAAGGTGCATCGACAAAGTATTGAGCAAAGGCTGTGAATACTTATGAACATGTGATTTCTCAGTTTTTTATTTTTAATAAATTTGCAAAAACCTCAAG